>NC_061514.1:361456773-361684220 GCF_022539505.1 Lolium rigidum
GAGGAACAAAATCGACGAGAACCGGCAGCGATCTCGTTTACCTCGATCCATTGCGTTGCTTGCGGTTGATGATGTCGAAGATCTTGAACGTGCCATCGAGATCAGATCCTTACGCCTCTAGTCCCCACAGACGGCGCCAATTGACAAGGTATCAACTTGTCAATGCCTATGGATTGTAGGCTAGGGTTTAGTTGGAAGTAGAGGGCAAGTAGATCTCGAAGGTTTCAGCCGAAAAGTACTCGACGACTATGAAAACTAGGGTTTGTAAACAATGATTCGATCCTCTCTGCGTCCCTCGACTCCCCCTTATATAGGAGGCGGAGCCGAGGGATTCAGTGCCGTACAAGTTACGCAGTCCGGGAAGGTTTCTAACTCATCCCGTAAGATTACAAATAAGACTTTCTATTACAACTCTAGATTTCCTTAATAACATCTTGGGCTTCCGAATCTTCTTATTCTTCGGGTAATGGGCCTTCAGTAAACCCCGGGTACTATCTTCGGCAGGCCCATTTGGGATGCCTATGTCATGTGTTGCCTCGTCGGCGAAGTAGTCGTTGTGCAGCATGGCATGCCCCTCCATCCTCTGCCGGGGCTTGGACTTCCTTCTTCCCGGCCTTGATCCTCCGCGGCGCGGCCTCTTCCTCTTCTCCGCCTCAGCGTCAAGCATGTCCTGGAGGGACGCGATGATCAGCAAATGCTCCCGCAGGTCGTCGTCGAAGGCTTGCTCGTCCTCCAGCAGCAGGGAAACCATCTCATCGTCGCTATCCATGGCTAAAGCAAAATCAATGGTTAAAATTGCGCCGAGGCAGACGACGCAACAAACAGCGGCCAATCGCGCCTACCTGGCAAGTCGTCGAGCACCTTCTGTGCGCGGAGGTGGGGCGGATTTGACGGCGCGTTCTGGGACGCGCTGGCGACGCGGCGGCGGCGCCACGACCGGCGGGAGCCCCAGCCGCGACAACGGTGCCGACTCTCAGCACAGATCAGACGCCCAAATGGCTGGGAAATCCAGCGGCAGCGGTGGGGTGGGAAGGAAGGAGCGACGAGAAAAGAGGCGCAGGAAGGAAGGAGCGACGAGAAAAGAGGCGCGAACCAACGGTTCATGCAAATAGTCGCTGACATGTGGGAGGCGCCTCGCTTTTCGTTGTGTCCGGCGTCCCCGGTGCGTCCCCTGTGGGACGGGGACGGGCTCGGGGCGCCGGACACCGTATCGGGGCGCGCCGGACAAAAATGGGCTTTGGGGGACGCGGCTGGAACGCATTTTCTGTCCGGCGCGTCCCAAATCCCTTTGGGGGACGCTTTGGGGGACGCGACTAGAGATGCTCTTACCCGGACTACTCGCACCTCACGCAAAAAATGACATTTGAAAAGAAAATTTTCTCTACAAAAACGAACATTTGTACACTTAATTTTGTGCATGTTTTGAGATTTGTTTTTGTAGTTAAGGCTTGTATTATTTTTACAAAGTCGAAATATGTCAAGTTTGACTAAGTTTTTACCAAAAATCATTAACATGCAAAATACGAAATCAATATCATTAAATAGATAATGCAATATATTGTCATATGGTATCTCTTCTAAGAGTTTGGTCAAACTTTACATGGTTTGAGTTTTTAAAAAATATAAGCCTTAAGCTTTGAGATAGAGATAGTAATATATAACGAAATTTGAATGAAAATATGTTTCCAACCCTTTGTTTGGGGGATGGCTTGGTAGAGCCGTTCCCGAAACGGTAACCCAATTCGGCGGCTGCGCCAACCGTTGTTTGGGGAACCCGGTTGGGATGCTCTTACTCATGTACCACTCCGCCTCATGCAGGTGCTCCAGATTTTTTTATACAATACACCAAAACTGGGAGAGGAGGTGCCAAAATCCCAATCTAGGGTTTTAGCCCTCTCGCCGATGACGCCATCCGTCCGCCCTGCCTCCGACGGCCTTAGAGCCTTGGAGGTGTGGCGGACCACCGCTCCTCGCAGGTTGCCGGTTACCGTTTTCTAGAGCAGCCACTTATTTTATTAATAGAAAATCAAGTTACATGAGTAAACAAATGTAGAAACTGAAAAGACACACCAGTAAAACAAGATTTTTGGGAAACTTTGCAGATAGAACCCTAAAGAATAGAAAAATAAAGAATCATCCCTAGGGTTTCCTACACTTGCTGAAACTAGCAGCACTCGCCAAACTCCCACGCTCCCTATGCACACTTCATGGAGAAGCCGCGCCTCCACCATTGCCAGATTCGAATAAGCATCATCGCCAAAAAGGCTTATCACTCGATGAACATGCCCGCTGCAATGAGCAAGACACATGTCGTTGTGACACGTCGACCGAGGGACATCCCCATGCTTCCTTAAACAAAGATCCACCGCATCATGTCATCGACGTCGGGGAACAACTACAAATCCACCACCTACGGACCAACATCATCGCTCGAGAGCATCCACCTCACCCAATCCCAACGCCTCTGTGGGTAAAGACGAATGCCGGCGACACGTGAGAAATAGATCTTGCTAGATCTGAAGAGCGACGATAAGACCAACATGAGTGTCTTCTTCGGAATGGCTAGGCGACAGCTACATCCCAAAGTCGGAATAATGTCTTCTTCGCCTTATCCCCGTCCTAGCGGTGCTCCTAGCGCCAACGTAGGGCATGTGGAATTGTCTTCCCGGGTGATCTCATGGGATCTGGTCGGTATTCGTGTCTCAGTTGGCGTGGTTGCAAGTGTGGCCCTTCCAATATATCATTATCATCTTTGGCGATGGTTGCTGCTCTGATCCTTTGGTTTCCTAGCACGACGACTTCCCATCTATCTACTACATCAAGCTCTAGTACGACAACCTTTGCCTGAGGGAGGGCTGAGGACGACGGTGTGCCTTCGAGTCGCTCTAGTGACTGCAGTCTTCATTAGATGGTTCAGTAATATATTGATATTTTTAATTAAATTTTAGAGCTCTCTTTAGGAAAAAAGTTTCAAGCCCATTGGATAGTACGGAGTACAGAAAAATCACACCATTGCAATTTTGGGAAGCATTTAAAATTTCAAAAGTACAAGGAAAAGACTTAGTGCTCCGGTTCGGATCACAGCTAAGCACTGGGCCCTGCCCGGAACCCAATAGAAATCGCCCTCCTCCTTTGTCCTCTCCACCCACCCACCTTTTCCGCTCGCAAGTTGCGATTCCCAAATCCCGATGTCCCCTTGTTGCAATTAACACAGCCTGCCCTCCCATCGCATCGCCCTCCGGGCGCGCCGCCGACACCCATGACGTCATCCTCGTCGTCGCACCACCTCGACGCCTCCTCCGCCTCCTCCACCCCCCGCGCCGGTGCCCGCAGCACCGCCAGCAGCTGCAGCAACGGCAACGGCAACGGCAACCACCACCACCACCCGCCTCCTCACGCCCCTTCCTCGCGGGCCCAGCCGCAGCCGCAGCCGCACGGCGGCCCATGCGTGCGCATCATGTGCAGCTTCGGCGGCCGCATCCTGCCGCGCCCGGGCGACCACCGCCTCCGCTACGTCGGCGGCGAGACCCGCATCGTCTCCGTCCCGCGCGCCGCCTCCCACGCCGTCCTCACCGCCGCGCTCGCCAGGCTCGCCCCCGCGCTCTTCGCGCCCGGCGCGCCCGGGCCCACGCTCAGGTACCAGCTGCCCGAGGAGGACATCGACTCGCTCGTCTCCGTCTCCTCCGACGACGACGTCGACAACCTCATGTGCGAGCTCGACCGCGTGCACGGCCTCGCCGCCGCCGACGTCAAGCCGCCGCGCCTGCGCCTCTTCCTCTTCGCCTCCTCGCCCGACCACGCCTCCTCGGGCGCCTTCGGCTCCGTGCTCTCCGGCACCGGCGACGCCTCCATCGACCAGTGGTTCCTCGACCAGCTCAACGCCCCGGCGCCGAGCTCGCTCGACCGCACCCGATCCGACGCCTCCTCGATCCTCTCCGAGAACACGGACTACCTCACCGGCATCGACGCTGCCTCCGCCTCCGACGACCCAAACCCCGCCCCGCCCGCGGCTGAGCAGACCAAGCCTGACACCGAGACACCGCATGGCGACGACGACCACGACAAGCCGGCTCCCGTGCTGGGCGCGCCTCTGGCCCCGCACTTCGCCGAGACCGCCCCGTGGCCCGCACCGCCGCCGCAGTACATGCAGCAGCCCATGTACTACTACCCGCCCGCTCGCCCGGTCCACTACGTCGACGCGGCCGGGCGGCAGGGCAGCTACATGCCAGGGCCCGTTTACCACCACATGGTCGCCGGGGGAGGAAACCAGGATCTCTACGCGTCTGGTGCCGTGTACGGCGTGCCGCACCCCGTGCAGCCATACCGTCAGGTGATCTACCGGCCACCGCTGGCCGCCGCGGACGACTACCCGGCGCCGGTGGAGGGGAAGCCGACGGAAGGTGCGTCTCACTCCTCCTAGGCGCAACTGGAGCCATGGCCGTTCCTGGAGCTGGTTATGATCGAGGCCTTCGTTCTGATGATTGCTTATATCTGAGTTGAGAATTTTGCATTGCCGTGCGGTTAGTGTTTATCGTTTCTGTTGGTTTCCGTGGGTAGCTGTATAGATCAGGGAGGTGGAGGATGCAGGATATCACAATTTTCGTCGGATGAGATAGATTCTTGAATTCTTATTTGTTATTATTATAATAGTATAATAGCGGGTGCGATTAGCAGCAAGTTACTGTAATGTGGGATTCATATTATATTCTAGTACTGTAGATGGTTTCTATCTGGGGAACACAGGCTTTCTCTATTCATGTTCTTATGACTCATGTTGGATTCGAATTCGATTCATCGTGGTCCATTATTGTTATATATCATGTCTAGCTTGCAAAAGCTTAATTTCAGAGGATGAATGCTGTAATGAGTTTCACTCTAGGTTTATTCTTATGTGTCAATTTCTTTTGGTTGCATGCTTTTCATACTTTGATTGTTTCATTCTGCTCATATTTATGCCTGAGGTTTATCCTGAACTGCTCATCTCCTGGCATTAACATCTCTTATAATTCTGAACTTGGAATGACATGTTGACTTTCTTCTGAATAAAACTAGAGAGAATGTTCCATTGTTCTTGACTTGGTACGAAAGGAAAGTCTCATTTGTATGTCAATGTAATTCAGAAACGAGATGAGCAAGGTGGAGGCTGGATAGATATCAAAATTATCTTCGACTGCATCAGATTCTTGAATTGTTATTATAAGGGTACATTTGGTGTTTTTTTATTACTCTAGCAAAGTTACTGTAATGTGGGAATTCATATGCTAGGAAATCTCTATCTCTGAAACACAATATTTCTGCATTTCTTGCTCATATGCTTCATGGTGGATGCATCATGGTCCTTGAATGTCCTATATGCCTACTCCTGCTTTGATGTAAATGTTTGTGTCTCGTATGTGCAAAAGCTTACTTTCAAACGGAATAGTGTACCGAGTTATCTCTATCTTTGATCTTATTTTTCAATTTCTTTTGCTTGCTTTTAATAATTTGATCATTTTAATGCTCAAGGTTTATCATGAACTGCTCATCTCCTGGCATTAGCATCTCGTGATGATTCAGAACTTGGAATATCATGTTGACTTTTTTCTGAACAAAATTAGATAAAGATACTGTTCCATTCTTAACTTTGTACGAAAGGAAAATCTCACTTCAATTTCAATTTCTAAATTTCAGAAGATGAATGGTGTACTGAATTCACTCTAGGTTTGATCTTATTTGTCAATTTCTTTTGTTTGCGTGTTTTTCATACGGAGTATTTTAGTTGCTTCAGTTGTTCATATTTATTCTTGAGGTTAATCCTGAACTCCTGGCATTAACATCTCTTTTAGTTGGGAACTTGGAATGTACGTTGACTTTCTCCTGAATAAAACCAGAGGGAATGTTCCATTGTTGACTTGGTATAAAAGGAAAGTCTCATTTCTATGTCTGTGTATTTGAGAAACTAGATGAGGGGGGTTGAGTAACATATTCTTGGATTCTTATTATAAGGGTGCATTTGGTGTTTGTTTTATTACTCTAGAGAGTTACTGTAATGTGGGGAATTCATGTACTAGGTGATTTCTATCTCCAAAACACAAATGTTCTGCATCTTATGCGCATATGCTGGATGCATCATGATCCATGTATGCCGTACTATAGTGTACTGAATTCCCTCTAGCTTTGATCTTATTCGTCAATTTATTTTGTTTGCTTTTGAATTTGATCACTTGTATGCTCGAGATTTATCCTGAACTGATCTTCTCCTGGCATTAGCATTTCCTGATGATTATGGACTTGGAATGTCATGTTGACTTTCTTCTGAATAAAATTGGACAAAGAGAATGTTCCTTTATTTTGTGGGGAGAATGTTCCATTCCGAACTTGGTACGAAAGGAAATTCTCATGTCGATGCCAATATAGTTGAGAAACTAGCCACTAGATATTAGGATCACATGTGTTTGTAACATGTCCAGAAACAGATCGACTCTTCATTACCCTTTTGAAACGATGCTGAAGTTATGCTATTTTAGCTCTTGAATTCTTCAGGTTGCTATCTAGGTGTCCCTATTCAGGAGATATCCTTCAAGTTTGATCAGATATAAAAAAAGTTCTATGTCTTGCCAGATTCAGAATTCTCAAAATGTGATATATTCAGTTAAGAAGTTTCTGGTCTTTCATACAGTGTATACATTTTCTGCTCATATGCTTGATGCATCATGGTCCATGAATATCCTGTATGTCTACTCTTGCTTTAACGTGATTGTTTGCAGCATGTCTTGTATGTGCGAAAGCTTAATTTCGACAGAATAGTGCACCAAGTTCTCTCTAGCTTTGATCTTATTTTTCAATTTCTTTTGCTTGCTTTTGATAATTTGATCATTTATAATGCTCGAGGTTTATCCTGAACTTCTTATCTCCTGGAATGAGCATCTGGTGATTTGATGATTCGGAACTTGGAATGTCATGTTGACTCTCTTCTGAAAGAACTAGACAGTGAGAACGTTCCATTCTTAACTTGGTACGAAAGGAAAAACTCATTGAGAAAATAGCCTCTCGATATATGTTCCGTTCTTAACTTGGTATGAAATAAATATCTCATTGAGAAACTAGCCACTAAATATAGGATCACATGAGCTTGTAACATGTCCAGGAACAGATCTGACTCTTCATTACCCTTCTGAAACTATGCTGCAGTATTTTAGCTCTTGAGAAACCAACCACATTGCCAGAAGGTTAGATATAGGATCACATGAGCTTGTAACATGTCCAGAAACAGATCGACTATTCATTACCCACTTTTGAAACGATAGTGCAGATAGGCTATTTTTAGCTCTTCAATTCTTCAGATTGCTATCTGGGTATCCAGATTCAGGAGATATCCTTCAGGTTTAATCAGCTACATCGCCAAGGTATTACCAGATTCAGAGTCCTCAAAATGTGATATATTCAATCAGGAAGTTCCTGTTTCTCCATACAGTGTATATACATACATTTGGATACAAGAAACAGGTGCATTTATAGCAGCGTTCTCAGGAGGCTATACGGGCTGAAGTGAGCATTGCCGCTGGAGCTCGTGTTGCTTAGGGCATCTCGAGCGGCGCAACGCAAACGGACGGCTGAGCGATCGTTTTTGTCCGCCGTGACTGGAAATGCGTCTGGGGCCTGCTCCAGCGGGGCGACGCAAAGTGATCGGGCCGTCCGAGGAGACTCTGGCCCAAATATGTGTCAGGTTTGCGTCTCCGCGGACGCTCGGCGGTCGCGCGGAGCGTCCTCCATTTGTTACCTGGTCCCGCAAGTCAGGGACAGCGAAATCGACCGCTTCGATTTGCTTCTTTTTCCCCTTCTTTGCTGCCCAAGTGCGACACCACCACCCCAACCCCACCCGCCGCCGTCCCGCCGCAGCGCCGCAGTAGTCACCGTCGGCTCCGTTCTCGCCGCGCGGGAGAGCAGGATCGTACTCGGGCTTGTACCTGCCGGCTGTTTTCGGGCCAAACGCTCCCAGTTGCGCCGCCCTTCCGCGCCGCCCACGACCTGTTCAGTCAATTGCGTCGGTAGGTTTCTTACTCGTGTTTTCGGCGCTATTGTGCGCGGCCATTGAGCATCAGTGGACATTGGCTGGCCATGAAGATCATGCCTAGAGAAATACTATCTTATTTTCATGAGACTTTTAAAAATTTAAATGTAATAAGTATGACTTCGTTGAATTCTTTATTTTATTGTTTTGAAACTTTATAATTGATGCAAACGCCAAAATGCGTTGGGCCGCTAGAGCCACCTCTAGGTGCAAATGGACGCGCGGACAAAAACGGTTTGGCGTGACGCAAACAGACATTTCGGACATCCGAAATGCGTCGCGCCGCTGGAGATGCCCTTACTTTCACCATGGGTTATCGCCGGTCCTGAAGTCGGTCTCGACCCACGGCACAAAGATGACCTTGCCATCGTCGACGTCGGCATGAATCAGGACCAGTGGCTGTGTCAGAAGAACAATGAAGATCACATCAGTTCAGTAAGCAAACAGAGGATCCTTCAGTTCAGCAAGGCATTTAGAATCGGAGGCATGGAATCTGCAATGTTTGTTTTACCAGGGGTGCAGCTCTACGGACAACCTTGCCCTGGTTGTTGTACTGGGATCCGTCGCAAGGGCGGAGGAACTTGTTCTCGGCGGCGTTCCACAGCACGGCACAACCAAGATGCGTGCAGACGGCATTGACCCCGTAGGTGGCGAGGGTCCTGTCGGACTCCACGACAAGGTAGGTAGGATCACCCTGCAAGACACATGATTTCAGCAATCAGACTTCAGAAAGCTTCAGAACGATCACAAGTTCATAAACCATCTGAACATGTTGTGCCCTGCTAACCTTGAGCCCCTGTGCGAGTGTGCGGTCGTTGGACCGTGCGTGTTGAGTGAGTCCTTGACGCGGATGTCGTTGCCGAGCTTGTCCTTTATGACTACTCCTGCTTTGATGTAAATGTTTGTGTCTCGTATGTGCGAAAGCTTAATTTCTAACGGAGTAGTGAATCGAGTTCTCTCTATCTTTCATCTTATTTTTCAATTTATTTTGCTTGCTTTTGATACTTTGATCTTGTTAATGCTCAAAGTTATCCTGAACTGCTCATCACCTGGCATTAGCATTTCATGACGATTCAGAACTTGGAAAAGTCATGTTGACTTTCTTCTGAAAAAAATTAGACAGCGAGAATGTTCCATTCTTAATTTGTACAAAAGGAAAATCTCACTTCGATGTCAGTTTCTTAATTTCAGAAGATGAATGGTGTACTGAATTGACTCTAGGTTTGATCTAATTTCTCAATTTTTTTGGTTGCATGCTTTTCATATTTTAGTTGCTTCATTTGTTCATATTTATTGTTGAGGTTAATCCTGAACTCCTGGCATTAAAATATCTTATAATTGGGTACATGGAATGGGATGTTGACTTTCTTCTGAATAAAACTAGACAAAATGTTCCATTGTTGACTTGGTACAAAAGGAAAGTCTCGTTTCTATGTCAGTGTATTTGAGAAACTAGATGAGCGGGGTTGAGGATGGATAGATCTCAAAAAATTCATCGAATGCAATAGATTCATGAATAGTTTTTTTTAATTACTCGGAAACACAATTTTTCTGGTGTGATTAGTAGCAAGTTGCTGCAATGATTTCTACCTCCAAAATAGTTTGACCGTTTTTATGCTCGAAGTTTATACTAAACTGCCCATCACCTGGCATTAGCATCTCCTGATGATTCAGAACTTAAAATTTCACTTTGACTTTCTTCCGAGTAAAATTGGGCAGAGAATGTTCCACTCCTGGTACGGAAGGAAAATCTCAATTCTATGTCCATAGACCATATATGGAATCGAGAGACTAGCCACAGAGCACATGAGCTTGAAAGATAACCAGACACAGATGGACTCTTCATTACCCCCTTTTGAAACGATACTGCAGATATGTGTTGTGTTTGCGGAAGCTCACTTTCGAATGAAATAGTGTACTCTGTTCTCGCTAGCATTGATTTTATTTGGGAGTGTCTTTTTGTTGCTTTTGATAGTATAGCTATTTTATGCTCGAGGTTTATGTTGACTTTCTTCTGAGTAAAATTAGACAGAGAATGTTCCACTCTTGGTACAGAAGGAAAATCTCACTTCTATGTTTATATATGGAATCGAGAAACTAGCCACTAGATACAGGATCACGTGAGCTTGTAACATATCCAGACACACATCGAACAGATCGACTCTTCATTACTCCCTTTTGAAACGATACTGCAGATATGCTATTTTTAGCTCTTGAATTCTTCAGGATTGCTATCTGGGTGTCCAGATTCAGGAGATATCCTTCAGGTTTGTTCAGCTGTCAAAAGAAGGTCTACGATCTTACCAGATTCAGAGTCCTCAAAATGTGATATATTCAATCAGGAAGTTTCTGTTCTTTCATACGTACGGTGTATACATATAAGTTGGGGATACAAGAAACAGG
Organism: Lolium rigidum; assembly: GCF_022539505.1. Classification (NCBI taxonomy): domain Eukaryota; kingdom Viridiplantae; phylum Streptophyta; class Magnoliopsida; order Poales; family Poaceae; genus Lolium; species Lolium rigidum. The sequence goes on from NC_061514.1 coordinate 361,467,227, forward strand.
TGCATTTATAGCAGCGTTCTCAGGAGGCTATACGGGCTGATCACAGAAGTGAACATTGCTTCTGCTGGAGCTCGTGTTGCTTACTTCCACCATGGGTTCTCGCCGGTCCTGAAGTCGGTCTCGGTCCACGGCACGAAGACGACCTTGCCATCGTCGACGTCGGCGTGGACCAGGGCCAGCGACTGTGTGAGAAGAACAATGCAGATCAAGTCAGTTCAGTAAGAGAATAGAGGATCCTTCAGCTCAGCAAGGCATTCAGAATCAGATGAATGGAATCTGCAAGATTTGTCTTACCAGGGGTGCAGGTCCTCGGACGACCTTGCCCTGGTTGTTGTACTGGGAACCGTGGCAAGGGCAGAGGAACTTGTTCTCGGCGGCGTTCCACGGCACGACACAACCAAGATGCGTGCAGACGGCGTTGACACCGTAGGTGGCGAGGGTCTTGTCGGACTCCACGACGAGGTAGGTAGGATCACCCTGCAAGACACACATGATTTCAGCAATCAAACTTCAGAATGATCATAATAAGTTGATAAACGATCTGAACATGATGTGGCCTGCTAACCTTGAGTCCCTGGGCGAGTGTGCGGTCATTGGGGCCGTGCGTTTTGAGCCAGTCCTCGACGCGAATATCGTTGCCGAGCTTGTCCTTGGCGACGACACCGCCGGCGTTGCTTCCTGATCTGTGGAACAAAACTGAACATCATCAGCTGCTATAGAGAGGAGGTGACCGAGTTTGCGGTGCGAGGAGTAAAAGGCTGCAGGCTCACCCGGCTGGGACGAGGAAGGAGCCGTAGGGGACGAGCATGCCGAAGGTGGGGAGCGAGATTGCGCCGAGCAGGAGGAGGTTCATCGTCTCCCTCTTGCTCATGTCCGGCACGCGGTCGGCGGAGATGCTGCCGGCCATGCATGTGATGTTCCTTGGGACGCGCTCCCGGCCGATGCCCAGGCCCTTGACAGGCTTGCACGGCGAAGCTTTGGACCGGCAGAGCTGCGCATTGCGTTCACCACGGATGCAAGAACGGTTTCAGTTAAATTTCGTAGGCTAAATCTTAGCAGTAGTAGTAGTAGTGATAACAGCAAAGTTCTAAGCTAAATCTTAGTAATAGTAGTAGTAGTGCTAGCGGTAACGCTCTGAACAATTGCAAGGCAGTACTATCTTACGTAACGTGTTCATTGTTCAGGTTGAAAATTGAGAAACTATAGGCAAAGAACTTGTTTCAGTTGAATTTCGTATGCTAAATGGCAGCAGTGCTATCCTGAGCAATTATAAGGCAGCACTACCGTACGTTAGCTTGTGGAAATTTGTGCTGGAGCTTAGATATCTTTTCCAGATCAGAATGCAGACTCGAAAGTGCACAGTTGGGTCTCTTTGGTTTGCAGAGAACAATGATATAATTGGATGCACAGTTCTTGACGGAAATGAGCCATTGTATTATTTTCTTCGAGAGCTAACAGGTCGATCTTAACCCAAATATGTTGGAAAAATCATCTATATTGTGTCCTCCTACCAAAATGTGTATTCGAATTGCCGGCTGCCTCTGACTCTCTGAGGATAAACAACTTCAGTTCTTCGACGAGTCACCAAGGTATCGGCAACCAAGCAATGGTAGTACAGCTCAAACGACATGTGATAGAAGATAGAAGCAGCTAAGTTTATGTCAGCTTTGTTCTTCTCCTATGGATCATGTGAATCAGTGAATCCATGACCTGATCTGCCGCATCAAGCATAATTAACATATACTCTCCCGCTCACCGAAATTGCAATACAACATAGACAATCCCACACAAGAACTGACAAGCAGGGAATCCAACCAGACGATCTCGAGACAGCGCAGCATAGAGAAGAGACATGCTCACCTGGGTGGGGTTGGAAGCGGTGGAGAGCGCGGTGGACGCCATGGCAGCTGCTGCAGTGCGGAGACGGCGATCGAGCGAGCTAGCACTGCCTGTGTCCACAGGCTTGCAGATGAGGCACGGGTTATATGTCCTTTTGGGGGAGCGGAGAAGGTGATTGGTTGATGCGCAGCGAGCCGGCTCCGAGAACCACATGTTGCGCGCGTTGTGGCTAGGCTGCCACACGCTCTCGCGGACTCGCGGTTACGGGGCCTTATCGACACAGGGCCAAGAGAGATTCACGAGTCGAGAAGAAGCATCTCTGCGTCACTGGTTGGAGTGTGGTGTTGTTAACTGTTAAGCTGGTTCGGACCAGGATTCTGATTCAGGTTCTAACGCGGCCACATTCAACCACCGGCAAAAGTTGAAGGGTAGGTTGTGCAAATACATCGGTCGATCATCACAACCGTACTTGATCATATACAAATCCTCTCGTAGTTTTCGCCATGTTTTTCCTTAACTAACCGTGCTACTCTGTTCTTCTGAATTAACCGGGCCACGCCATGGCCAATGGGCGGAGGCGCAAATGTGCGATCTCCATGTTAGTTTCGGAATCTGGGATTATTTCGGATCCCAAGGATACACGCATATCTACGAGTTCTATCAGAGCCTTATGGGGGCTGAGGGGGAATCGCGAGCGTTCGGGTTGGCGCGCAATACCTGGCACACGTAGGGGCGGGTGCTAGAGTCGGAGAATGGTGATCTCATGCTATCCATCACGGAGAAAGAGGTGGACGAGGTCCTCGCAAGAATGAAGGTGGACGAGGTCCTCGCAAGAATGAAGGTGGACACGGCGCCGAGCCCTGATGGCCTGCCTGTGATCTTCTTTAAATGCTTCAGGACCCTAACCAAGCCGTACATCATGGGCATCCTCAATGGTTACGCTCTAGGGAGAGTGGATATTGTGCGGCTTAACTTGGGGATTCTGACTCTTATTCCTAGAGTTCAGGGGCAGATAGTATCAACCAGTTTAGACCAATCGCTCTTATTAATGTTCTTCTTAAATTTGTTGCTAAGGCCTATGCTATTACGCTTTCTCTGGTGGCCCACCGCACCATTAGCAGAACTCAACGGCGTTTATTAAGGGCAGACGCATTCATGAGGGTGTCGTATCTCTGCAAGAGATCAAGAGATTATTCATGAGACCAATGCTAGGAAACTCCGGGAAGTCTTCCTAAAGCTTGACTTCGAGGTAGCTTACTACCGTGTCAACTGGGATTTTCTTAGGGAACTACATATTCTAGAAAGGTTTGATGTGGACATTACCCTTCGCGTAACCAACATTAGACTACCTCCTCCGGTCCAACCAGGGACACATGAAGATTGCCCAACAACTAAGATGGGCCTATACGTCGGTTCAAGTGAAGGAGACTCACCCGAAGAATGATTCTTGACGAACAAGGCAAGAAGACGCTATACACGGAAAGATTAGAATAGATCTCTTTGTAACCTAGTCGAGTCCGGACAAAACTCTCGGGACCTGGCCTACTATATAAGGGCCAGGAGAGGATCTGCCGAGACACAACTTCAACATGTAGATTCACTGCAAGTCAAGAGCTAGAACCCTAGAATCTAAGCCTCTCGACGAGACAACAATCACAGCCTATCGGCTACCCTATTGTAACTCGATATATTCGATAATCAAGATCAGACAAGCAGGAAGTAAGTGTTTTACCTCATCGAGGGCCCCGAACTTGGGTAAATCTCTCTCCCAGTTTGTTTGGTATCCGATGTCTCGTGTCAACCTGCAGGATTCCTTCAACCCTAAGCCCCTCATGGTGGGCATTGCCGAGGAGCACCCTCGTCAATTGGCGCCATCCGTGGAAAACCTGTCGGCACAAGGAGCATCGTCGGCTGCTTCGATCATGTCGTCTACAACTCCACCAGCATCGCCGACACCATCGTCGGCTCCTTCATCGCCAAGCTTGGGGAACTCGATTCATTTCGGGTCCATTGAGTTTACTCCGCACGACGACTCGTCTCGTTCAGTCTTCTCAGGCCTACGCAGCGGGTTGGATATGACGTTCGGGAGCGTCCACTACTGCGTCAACGCCGAGGGCATCCTTCGGCTGCCTGATCCGTTCGCCCCTAGCACGTCAAGGACTGTGGCTTCATCAGCTGCAGGATCGACCGCATCGACTCCAGTCTCGGTCGATCTATCAGCTTCGTTATCAGCATCAACACCAACGTCTTCGCCATCATCGTCTCCGCGCCGTTCTACATCATCTATGTTCGTTGGATCCGACGATTCTGCATCATCTGATCTAACGTCGTACTATTACCTCAACTGTGACACCATACATGGGCTAGGTTCAGAAGTCACATCGTTCGTCTGCAGTGCCAACTATTTCTTTGATGAAGAAAGTACCGACATCATTGCCAGGGTAGCTACCTGGAGAGTGACACATCAACAATTTACAAAATCATCAACCCTGTCAACGGAGAAGGACCCTCTGAAGGAGAACATACTCCACACGTCAACCGTGGTGGATGCCGCAACATCGAGACCAGTGCCAGCAACGATAATAGTGATTACACCATCACTGAGGAAGAGTTGCAAATTGCCTGTACTGTTATAGCCAATAACACTCGAGTCCCGAGTTTCAGCAGGGACACTCAACGCGTATCATACTATCTTGGAAAGGAATCGGATTCGGTTGGCAAATGAGCAAGCTGACCTTGATCGACGCCGGCATGCAGCTGATCAGTCAAGCGAGCGACGTAGAGCATCGCATGGAAGCGCGCCCCGCAGCAACCAAGGTTCGGTAATATATCGGCCACGAATTCCTCGTCTTTCGGAAGATGATGCAAGGGAGATCGCTTGAATCTCTCCAACTCTTTTATGACTATGGACACCGTGGGCATGCTCAGGCCAAAAATTGTCGAAGGAGCAATGGCTAATCTCGTTGCTTATTTGATCAATCACCAGCCGACACCCAATGGTCCAATGGCACAAGCTCATCGGGATGCTTTGGAGAGCCTCACGATCCTTGGGGACAAACTCACCCATAGGAAGGAGAAAACTACGCATCAGAGCAGTGGATCTAAGCATCGTACGAAAGATGCTTGTGATGATATTACGCAGAGCAAAATCAACAAAGCTCGCCGTCGACATGCTGCAAGGGAAGGATACGATAGCGACGATTCCGAGGAAACCCAGGAGTATGACGGAAAACTTCGAGGAGCCGATTGTTTAAGCTACAAGATTCGGGAGACAATGCCACCGAAGAGATTCAAGCTCACTCCTACTGATCCTGCTAAATATGATGGGCAGCAACAGCCAAGGTCTTGGATAGACGATTACCTGCAAACTGTAATCTTGCACAAGGGAAACCAAATAGCAACAATGCAATGCCTGCAACTTTACCTGAAAGATTTGGCACGAGCATGGTTGAGAGGCTTGCCGAAAGGATCTATTAGGTCCTGGGAAGATTTGGCTGATGCTTTCGTCAAGAACTTCCAGGCCGCATACAAGAGACATGTCGGAATCGAAGAATTTCGTCATTGCCAGCAGAAGCCAAAGGAATCAATGCGCGCGTACATAGGATGTTTTACCAAAATCCTAAACGCTGTTGAAGATGTTTCCATCGATAGAGCGATCGATGCTTTCAGTGATGGCATCCGATGAGAATCCTACATCGAAGAACTTGGCTGGAAAAAGCCAAAAACTATTACTATGCTCATGGAGATTGCCAACAGTTGGGTTGATGGAGAAGATCACGTGAGGAAGCCGCGTCCACGCAGTGACGACAAAGATGATGACCAGAAGCATGATTCGGGCCATCGACGTGACCGCCCCAAAAAGAGAAGAGACCGCGGGTACGAGGATACCAATATTGTAGCTGCGGGATATTCCGATCGACGTGATGATCGGTACGATTATCAGCGTGGTGATAGGCGTGATGATCGTCGGGACAACAACCGTGGCGGTTCTGGGGGAAATCGTGACAACTACAGAGAGCGACCTCGGGTCCCAGAGTTACCGTTTGCCGAACAACTAAACGCTCTCTGTTACATACACACATACATCGACCCCAAGGATAACACCAAAAAGTCGAGTCATTTGCTCAGGGACTATCGACAGTTTATCGATATTCAGAAGTTTTACGAGTCGGGTAAGGGGCAGGCACAGCTCCCTAACCCACCACCGCCACCTCAGCATCAAGTCCAGCAAGTTCAAACTCGTGCCTCTAATGAAGCTTTTCCTCCGCAGCGGGGGCAGATGAGCATGATTCATAAAACTGGCGTTTCCAGAAGAGAGATGAAGAAGCTTACTCAAGAGATCAACCTTGCAGAAAGCACCATGGCTAACATCCCAGAATTAATCGACTGGTCTGCGCAGAGCATCCTGTTCAGCATGGTCGATCACCCGATGTCTATCCCAAGACCAGGTCATGCAGCTTCGGTAGTCGAAGCATAGATAGGAGGATTCAGCATGAGCAAAGTATTCATGGATGGTGGAAGCGGATTGAACCTGATATTCACAAGCACAGTCAAGAATATGAGTATCACAACCAATATGTTGCAGGAGTCCGATACATGTTTTCATGACATTGTTCCTACCTTGCCAGCATACCCTCTCGGCGGAATTTCCTTGAATGTCGTCTTCGGGAAACCCGACAATTTCAGGAAAGAAAGGATCGAGTTCGAGGTAGTAAATTGGGAATCGCAGTACTACGATATCCTTGGGAGACCAGCTTACGCTAAGTTCATGGATGTACCGCACTATGCGTACATAGATCTTAAGATGCCAGGCAACAATGGTACCAATATTACGGTTCACGGAAGTTTCTCTCGTTCAGATAACTGTGATCGAGAGTTCCAGAAGATTGCTGCTAAGTTTGGGATAAAGCAAGAAGTTAAAACTATCGACTTCCCTTCCAAGCAGTTGGCTCTTCAAGACAAAAACTCTAAGCTTAAGGAGGACTATAGTGGCAAGAAGACGAAGAAACAACCGGACGATCCTGCAACGACAATACCAACTGTCAAACCTTCGGCAGCAGATGATAAAGCCTTAGTAGAAGGTGCTAACTCTTTGGCAGTAATCGCAAGTGCTTCTAAGGAAACTATCGGCACCATCCCAGAAATCATCGGTACTTCGGGAGCCATCGGCACCTCAGGCGTGGACCAAGAGAAGAAGGACCCTCCTCTTACTTAAGAAGATGAGCGGTGGCATACATCTTTATCTTCATAGAGTTTTATTTTCAATAAGGATTTCTTAAGCCATAGCAGTATTATCTTATCTTATCATCATAGACTTATTAAAAAAGGTTCAAGTTTCGTTTATACGAGCATTTGGTTGATTCGGGACACCCGAACAATTTTTTTTTTCAAGATTTCTTTCGCGTAATACCGCGAGCGTAGACTTCGAAATATAAAGTACAGTAAGCGAACCCGATAAAAAAGATCGGGGGTCGCCTGTGCTGATTATGCCCAAGATTATCACCTAAGCCCCAGGGAAAATCTGAGTGCTGCAATGGATGATAATCAAAGGCTCTTATAAAATAACAATGTACGATTATCCTTCGTCAAAGCCTCAGGGAACATGCGAGCGCTGCTAATGGCGATGATAATATAACTTATGGAAGGCCCATGCCAGTACATTGAACAAGGAGGTACTAAGAGCAACGGAGTCAATAGCGGGCATAGTTTCTTCGATTTACTCGGAGGCTGCCACCAAGAAACATACATCATCGGTTGTTGCAAAGTTGCAATTACTACGGGTTCCTTGAACCCGCAACATGAGCTGATCACTCAAAAATTTGCCGCCGATACCTTTCATAAATAGCATCACAATACCGATGCCCAAAAAGGACTAGTGCATCAAGATTTGCAGCTTAGTCAATGAATACATCAGAAAAATTGCCACCGACATCTGAAGATAATCTTGTGAGGTATCGATACTTTGTCAAAAGTGGCAAACATGTCTTCTCTAGAAAATCATTCATCCTTACAAAAGTTCTTTAAGATTGGGTAAGCAAGTTACATCATGCACATGAATAAACTTGTACCCAATGCATCCGAATATTTGGGTGCATGAAATCTTCAGAAGCATAAGTTATAATTACAACAGAGTTACAATGTCATCAAAATTATTCTTGTGGAATTCCTACTCTGTCGTCTACTTCTGTGCTATTCCAGCCTATCAATTACAATGGAGGCAGGGTTTTAACAGCAGGGTAAATTTTTCTTATGTTTCCATCAACATTTGCAATTGCTATCAAATCCAACGAGGGATGCTGGGATAATACGAAGGCGAAAGCTGATTCGGCTCCTGCGAGAAGCTGGAACCAAACCAACTCGCGAACTCTTTTGGCATTCGTGAAGTTTGATATTAAGGCCAAAAGTGTTGGAGGAACTCGATTGCGGGGGAACATAGTTTTCCAGATCATCTTCAAACCTGCATGGCACTTGTCGAAGAACCAATGCACTTGTTGCACTCGATCCTAGAACTTTGCAATAGTGGCAGCCTTCGACTTGTCTGTCCAGAAAACTTCATTGAATTGTGAGAGATTGGTGAAAGCATCTACGCGTTCATGCACTCGCTTTTTTTCTTCAGATAAATTCAGAGCTATGACTGACAAACACAATGATGTAAAAGATCAGAAGCAAAAGAAGAATTATTACAGCAATTGAACGAATTAAAGGAGTATCAAAAACTCACAGTTCAAGCTTTCTGTAGCTTTTTGCAGCTCGCCTAGTGCATATCGCTCTGCATTAATGGCCAGTTCGCCCTTTTTCTTTATAATAGCTGCCATGGCATGGATACCACATATATCCCTTTCCATCTGAGAAATTCGGGTCTTCATACGATTGAATCCGATCACTTTCAGAGTCATTAGCCGAAGAACCTTCGACAAAGGAGGGCACATAATTCACCTGCAAAAAGTACAACACCGAGTATGTCAAGGAATATACGCAGTGTCAATAGATTTTACTCCCATCGGGAGCCCGTATTCAGGAACAGGAACGTCGTAGTTGAAAAGGAAGAACTGGCAACATTGTCAGCTCTGAATTCATTACAAATGAAGGCCTTAGAAAAGGCATTGTTCGAAGAAAACGACAAATTACAATTTAGTAAGGAAAAATTCATAGAGCTTGAGTCTGCGTCGACAAGCTTGAGGCAGCTCCTCCGGCAGCTGGTTTGTTAGCTGTCACCAGTTCAAGAAGCTGCAGTGCGCATTTCCGCGCCAAAGCCTTGAAAGGGCTAAGATCGATAGCCAGCCCATCTTAATCCTTCGGCAGCTCTTTTGTCAACAGCTCCATCTCGGCTTTGAAGCCGTGCCCTCAGAAGCTGGAAAGAAATAAGAGCATCATAGGTACGCGAGGTACGTCTGAATACCTCGATGGTGCCTTCGGTGTTGATGGAGAAAGTGTCTGCCAGCTGCCCCAGTGTCTTCCGCTGATCCGCTTTTGGGAAGATCATGGCGTGCAATCTCGATAGGACCACCCTGTTCTTCTAGAGAAGAGCTCGGATGAGGTCGCCAGATTCAATTGCCAAAGATATAGCATCAGTAGAAGAATCAGTCGGGAGCTTGCCCATAGAATTGAAAGGAATTTCGGCAGCTTCTGCAAAAAACAAAAGCAGGAGTTAGAGGTCGACAAAACTAAATAAAAAGGGAATTTGAAGATGGAACAATAGCATTACCAAGCAGGGCCATGGTGGATTTGTGCAGAAGATCCTCCCTCTCCTTCCTTTGAGCTTGGGCTTCGGTCTTCTACTTCTCCTCCTCCTTCAGCTTCTTCTTCTTCAGCTGATCAAGTTCCTTTTTCAAAGAGTCCGCATTCTGACGGGCGGTGGCAGCTATTTTCACTGCTTGATCAAGCTCCAAAGTCGTCGACAACACATCCTCTTGGAGCCAAGTATTATCGGCTTGGAGTGAAGAGAATTGGGAGGCGAAGTATTTTAAGATTGTTATGGCAGTTTGGATGCCCTGTGAGAAAAATACAGGCCAAGAAGTATTACGTCTATGTCTGAAAAACCTTTTGAGTCCACATTCAACTGCAAGCAGTCGAATGTAGACTCGAGGGCTGGAAGAGAGGAAACCATTATCAAGGAAATCAAAGGTTGAAATACTTACGGGTTCCCCGCGAGGAGAAGGGGAAGCGGCAGTTGCCGAAGGAACTTCTTTTCCCTTAGAGAGAGAAGAAGGAGCCGAATGAACTGTTGGCGGAACTGAAGCTTCAAATGCTGCGGGAGTTGGCCTGCTGGGGCTAGCCTTTGCCTTCTTCGAAGGAGGCTCTATAAAGCCTTCATCGTTGCAGGCATACGTATCTTTAAGTTAAAAAGAAAATAGAAATCAACTTCGGGAAAAGCGGAAGAATCTGACAAATCAAAAAGCACGTCATCCTCGTCGACAAAGCCGCCAGAGGGCCTCTTTGGCGGCTGGGCACTGGATTTCTCCGGAGCTGCATGAACAGAGGGAGCACGATCAGCATCATTATCATGATTCGACTCCGCTGTATCGGTTAGTTCATCATCAAGGATTCTATGATCGGCAGAAGAAGCGTTGGGATTGGCAGGATCATTATCCTCTTTTTTGAGAGCTTCACTGTCATTAGCTACTTCTGCACAAGATTCTATATTGGCGGTAGAACCACCTTCTTCAGGATTTTCTTCGTCTTCGGATGCAACTGGAAAGTATTTGGCAGTTGAAGGAATCTGCCAGAATAAAACAAATACTCGATGAGATAAAATAACATATATCGGATGCAAGCATTAGCCTATACAGGGTGTCGTGGATGTGACCACGGAAGGTGCTACAGGGTGCAGCACTTCGTTGATGCGGGAGCAAGGGGACATAGCCATCTGCGGAGCGAGGTGCACATGATGCAAGGTTTTACCCAGGTTCAGCCCCTCCGGAGAGTAAAAGGCCTACATCCTGCTAGATCTTATTGCTCAGTGGAGAATTACAATGGGGGGGGGGGATCAGTCGGCGGCTACGCCAAGAGCAATGAGGAAGAAATTGGATCTCCTATGGTGTGTCTACTAGGGTTTAGCTCGGGGGTTTATATGGGCACCCCCGATCTAGGGTTACATTGAGATAAGTCTGAATCATATCAGTTGCTACCAATCCGGGATTCGTTACTCCTCTTCCAAGTAAGCTTCATCTTCAGTCGCCTGGGCCTCCAGCCCAGTCTCCTTGGGCATCCTTCTCTGCGCCGAGTGAGACTGGTGACACACCCCCTGGGGTATATCCCCATCACAGGGAAAGGATTAAAATATTACCTCAGATGGTTGGTGATCAAGGTCATAAGGCTCGCAAAGGGCCACCATGGGAATCGAGTCTTCTTGGCTAAAATTGGTCGAACTCCTAACCTCACCTAGCAGTTCATTTTCAGACAATTCCGCAATATTGACTCGAGTTTCGTCCTTAGGACCCGAATACAGCTACATTTGATGAGCTCTGGACATAACTGGCTGGATGCGACGTTTCAGTAACACAACAACAACTTCAGTGCAGATCATCGTTTGACCATCGAACTCCTTTATCTGTAGTACTCTCTCAAACAAATTGTCGGCTACTGACTTTTCTTCGGTTGTTAGTATGTTCTTCCAGGATTTCTTTGGTATAGCTTCAGGGACTTCAACAAACTTTGGTAGACACGTGTTGCGGCCTGTTGTCGATGTATCTCTAAGATAGAACCACTTCAACCTCCATCCCTGGACTGATTCTCTCATTGGGAAGTTGAAGTAATTCACCACTTTTTGGACAACAAAGCCAACTCCACTAGTGACGAAGGATCCATTGCTACTATTGTAACGTTTGATGAAGAAAATCTTCTTCCATAAACCCCAGTCAGGATCAATGCCAAGAAAAGCCTCACAAAGGGTGATAAAAATCGCAAGATGGAGAATAGAATTTGGAGTCAATTGCCAGAGTTGGATCCCGTACGAGAGAAAAATAAGCCGAAGAAACTCATGTGCAGGAAGAGATAGCCCACGATATAAGAACGCAACGAACATTACGGTAAAACCAGAAGGAGGATTGGGACGCAAGACTGAACCTGGTAATATGATGTTCCCTTCTTCAGCAGGGATCAGGCCGAGGCTGCGCGCCTTCTTCTCGTCGCGCTTCGACATTGTCGAGGCGGGCTAGTTGCCGGGGGCATCCTTGGCCGCTGCGGCGGAAGCCTCCGGCGCGACCTTCTTCATTGCATCAGCGGTTGCCTTGCGGAGGGTGGTGCTCGAAGCAACGCCGGCGGTAGCAGCGGTGATGGTGCTCCGGTGATGGCGCTAGACAATCTTGCTAAGCGTTGTTGTGGAAGCGGTTGGGAAACCCCAAGAGGAAGGTGTGATGAGCACAACAGCAAGTTTTTCCCTCAGTACGAAACCAAGATTTAATCAACCAGTAGGAGAAAAGAGTGACTTCTGAAGGTTTTGTTGGCTGACTAGTGGTAGGGCGCACTACCGGCATCAGCAACAACGTGGAACCTGCACACAACACAACCAAAGTACTTTGCCCCAACTTGCAGTGAGGTTGTCAATCTCACCGGTTTGCTGAACACAAATGATTAGACATATCGAGTGGAAAGAGATGTTTGCAGAAAGTAAAACAGAACATGATTGCAGTACAATTTATCAGTAAAGGAAATAGGACCGGGATCCACAGTTCACTAGAGGTGTCTGTCCATAAAGATAAATAGCATGTTGGGTGAACAAATTACAGCTTGGCAATTGATAGAATATCGACCAATACATGACAAGATGATTACTATGAGATTTGATATGGGCATTACAACATAATACATAGACCGTAATCCAACTGCGTCTATAACTAATAATCCACCTTCAGGTTATCGTCCGAACCCCTTTCATTATTAAGTTGCAAGCAACAGACTATCACATTAAGCAATGTGTGTAAAATAAACAATAGAATTACCCTCGGATAAAATATTGTTGTTTTCTCCCTAGTAGCAACAGCACATCTACAATCTTAGAAGTTAAAAGTCACTCTCCTAGAAAACTAGAGGCATGAATCTACTATCGAGCATAAATAGCCCCTCTTGGAGTCACAAGTGTCCACTTGGCCGGAGTTTTTACTAGCAACGGAGAGCATGCAAGATCACAAATAACATATGCCATGAATATATAATCAATCTCAACATAGTATACAATATTCATCGGGTCCCAGCAAACTTAACATATAGTATTACATAAAGATGATCTTAATCATGTACGGTAGCTCACAAGATCTATACATGAAGCACAAAGTGGAGAAGATAACCATCTAGCTACTGCTATGGACCCATAGTCCAGGCATTAACTACTCACACATCACTTCGGAGGCGGGCATGGCGATGTAGATGCCTCCGACGATGATTTCCCCCTCCGATAGGGTGCCGGGAAGAGCTTCAGAACCCCCGAGATGGGTTCTGCGATGGCGGCTGCGACGGAGATTTTAGTGGATGGAGGCTCGGGTATCCAGGATTTTCCCGAGAAGATGTATAAATAGGCAGATGATTTAGGTCGATGAGGCGCCTGGTGGGCCAAGACCACCCCTTGGCGTGGGCCAAGGCTAGGCCGTGCCAAGGGCTGGTCTGGCCGCCCTGTGGCGCCTCTTTGACCCCCCTCTGGACTTCGTCTTCATTTCGGCAAATATTAACTTCGGCTTTTGTTTCGTCCAATTTCGAGAATATTTCCTATACAACTTTTCTGAAATACAAAAACAATAGAAAACGGGGAATTGACACTGTGGCATCTTTAATAGGTTAGTGCCGGGAATCATGTAAAAGTGCAACAAAGTGTAAACAAAACATATATGAATTGGTGTAAAACAAGCATGGATCATCAAAAAATAGATATGTTTGAGACATATCAAGCATCCCCAAGCTTAACTCCTGCTCGTCCTCGAGTAGGTAAGTGATAACAAAATAATTTTTGAGGTGACATGAAGCCAACATAATCTTGATCAAGCATGTAAAGCATTGTGAGCTGGGATCTAAGTACTCTAACATAGGCACGATAGATATGATTCAATTGAACTTAGCAACTATGTTATAACATGAAGAGTAACTCAAACAGAGGATCATGAATAATAGTGCATTGAAAGTAAACATAACAAAGTGGTACTCAACATGTCCTTTATGGAATAGCAAAACATAAATGCTAGGACACCTTCAAAGTTCAGAGGGTGACTAGATACAAGTAATTTGAGAGCAATCAATAGCACAATCATGAATCAATCAATAATAATTTTGGGACTATGCACATTGCACGAAGAATGACAACTATGCTATCTTAATCGGTGCATAAAGTACAAGGTGAAGACTCAACAAAACAGTAAAAGAGAGACTCTTTGCAGAGTAAGCAAGATAAATAAGTTTTATAAACCTTCCAAAAAAGTATGGTACTTATTAGCTTTGAGCTCTCATTGCCCCTATCATAAGCATCTTGAATGGTTAAAGTTAATGTGAGTCAAAAATGAGCTATATGCTTGCAAATCACAAGTTGAAAATCTCATGCCCCTTGAGTGCGAGTACCTAAACCTCATGCTACTTAACTTAGGTCCCAAATAAGTTCTTGTCATTGTAAGTATACATGTATCATTGAGAACCGCCAACGGGGTACCTCTTTCCCGATGATATGGAGGTACTCTTGTGGAGCAATCCCATGCCAAAATGACAAGAAAAACAGACAGTGAGCATCTTAACAATTTTTTATTTACTATGAGTAGAGCTTTTCATTGCAAATGCTTCACAGAATGCTCACTATGGCTTAGCTGTAAACTTCCACCTTGAATGATGCATGGCTTAGATTAGCGGCCTAGGTGTTTCCCTAACTCCTACACTAACTCCATGGACTTATAAGGTTCCATTTTATTTTGCACCGCTAGGCATCCATAGACAAAAGAACATGACATCAACTAAATATAAGTGCAATGTCGAAAGTGTTCCCCATGAAAGCATGGTTCTACTAACTCCCAACTCGCAATTTGCAAACATATAAACTTTATAAGATAGGCACAATGATCAAATTTATTAAGTGCAAGAAAGTAAATGCGCCATCAAGTTCGTGAGAGCATTACTGACTAATTTTCTCATGCCAAAATTTAATTTGGAAGATAAAAACATGATGAATTACTTGGAATAGCAATAATGCTACTAGGTAGATATGGTGGATAGAATTGGCAAACTTTGTTTCATGGTGGTTGGATGCACGAGTAGAGATCATACTTAGCACAGGCGGAGGCTAGCAAAAGACTGGGAGCGACCAACTAAGAGAGCAATAATGGCCATCATCATGCATAGCGATAAAACATTATCAATCAAAGCATAAAGTGATATTAAAAGTCAAAAACTAAATGATCATAGAGGTTTTAATTGATTGGTTATAGTCATAACATGGTGTAAGCATGCACCAATTCAACCCAATAAAGCATCAAAGGAGAATACCACAATATTATGCTTTTATGATAGAAACAACACATGATTCTTTCAATGACACATTATGCACTCTCGGCCATTTGAGATAAGTCATGCTAAAACAATAAATACTAAGCATATGACAAGAGTAACATCCAACATGACATGCCAAAGTGTATGCCACTGTCTAGACAAGCTTCCTTTTGCATCACTGTAGTCATGAAATATTTTACTCGTATCCAACACCAATCAACTTATTTGAAATAACTCTCAGAGATGAAATACATTATGGACCAAAGAGATAATCATACATAAATAAAGAATAGTAACGTGCTCTGAAAAAAAATCAAGTGAAAGAACAAGAGCTAAACGCAGTACCATAAAACTAGAACACTCGCAGAACAATAACAACGAAAACTAGAGCGTTCTATGCAATTAAAAAGGAGCTGGTCTTTCTCAAAAACAATTGGGCCGGGATCCAACATATGCTACAGAAAACTAAACAAAACTAAACAAAAATAAAAATAAATACGCTCCAAGAACAACACATAGCGTATGAAGCAATAAAAATATAACGCATAGAGAGATGACCCGTTGCTTTGTTGATGAAGAGGAGATGCCTTGGGAATCCCCAAGCTTTGATAACCTCTTGAATATTTCTTGGGGTGTAGGGGCATCTACAGGCTTCAGCTTTTGTCCATTCTTCATCTCATCATATCATTCTTCTTTCCCTACACTTGAAAACTTCCTTCATACAAAACTTCACACAATTCTTCATTAGCAGCATTAGTACAATCAAAATAAACAAATTCACTTGGGTTCAGTACTAACATATATAAAGCATAGATTAAAGCATTAGCTAATGTAGAAACCTTTCAAAAAGATCTTTGATCAAAAGAACTAAACAAAGAAAGAGATTTAAGAGGCAAATGCAAATAGTGCAGAAATCTGTCAAAACAGAACAACAGGTAAAAATCGATGTTTTTGAAAATCATGTGTTGCTTATTTCGAAAAGTGGTCAACTAACGAAAATTAGATAATAACCTGGGGCATATGCATAAAACACGACAGCTCAAAATTCTGCTGAATTGTTATGGTGGCAGCACAAAATCTGTTTTCAGCAACTTCCCCAAATCTTACTTTCTTCCTATTAGAGGCTATTCTTGTCACAAAAACGAAATAAAAATGATAAGGAGAGATTATTAAAGAGGTAATAACTTCCAAGACTCAACAAAAAGAAAAATTACAGTAAATAAACATCAGTTATCTTCCAAGAGTGTTTTGCGCAGTAATTTGAGAGGATGCTCACATAAGAAATATGAATTGAAACAAAAGAGAGCATCAAGGAGAAAATATGAAACACATTTAAGTCTAACCCAGTTCCTATGCATAGGAATCATGTAAGAAAATAAATCAAAGAAGCACATAGTAACAAGCATGGGTATGTAAAACAAGTGCAACTTGGAAACTTTTAATATAAAGAGAGGTGTTTTAGTAACATGGAAGTTCCAACAACCATATTTTCCTCTCTCATAATAATTTTCAGTAGCATCATGAATAAACTCAACAATATATCTATCACATAAAACATTCTTATCATGAGCCACATGAATAAAATAATTATTACTCTCCACATAAACATAGCCATTCTTATTAATTGTAGTGGGAGCAAATTCAACAAAATAGCTTTCATTATTATTCTCATCACCATAATCATCAGATATAGGAGACATATTGTAATCATAATTAATTTTCTCCTCAATAGTAGGTGGACTGAAAATATCATATTCATCATTGTAGTCATCATAGCAAATTTTCTCCTCTAAAGTGGGGGAACTAAAAAGATCATTTTCAAAAAAACTAGCTTCCCCAAGCTTTGACTTTTCCATAGCATTAGCAATAATGGTGTACAAAGAATTCGTACTAATAACATTGCCATTATCATGCAAATAAAGTTCCATAGGTTTTTAATTTTCTCTTCGAACACTTCATGTCCTAACTCAAGATAAATACTATAAAACTCTCTATTTTTTGTTGTTTTCCATTAAGCCTAACTAGTGAAAATAAAAACAAGAAACATCAACATAGAAAGTGAGCATGGAATAAACTAAGCAAAACAATAACAAAGTAAAGAGATTGGAGATGAGAGACTCCCCTTGCAGAAATCCTCTTTCTCCTCGTCAATGGCACCAGAAAATATTGATGGTGCTCGGTGATGGCGCCAGGCTATCTTGCTAAGCGTTGTTGTGGAAGCGGTTGGGAAACACCAAGAGGAAGGTGTGATGATCACATCAACAAGTTTTCCCTCAGTACGAAACCAAGGTTTAATGTACCAGTAGGAGAAACGCGTGACTTCTGAAGGTGTTGCTGGCTGACTAGTGGCAGGGCGCACTGTCGGCGTCAGCAACAACGTGGAACCTGCACACAACACAACCAAAGTACTTTGCCCCAACTTGCAGTGAGGTTGTCAATGTCACCGGTTTGCTGAACACAAAGGATTAGACGTATCGAGTGAAAAGAGATGTTTGCAGAAAGTAAACAGTACATGATTGCAGTAGAATTTATCAGTAAAGGAAATAGGACCGGGGTCCACAGTTCACTAGAGGTGTCTCTCCATAAAGATAAATAGCATGTTGGGTGAACAAATTACAGCTGGGCAATTGATATAATATCGACCAATACATGACAAGATGATTACTATGAGATTTGATATGGGCATTACAACATAATACAAAGACCTTAATCCAACTGCGTCTATGACTAATAATCCACCTTCAGGTTATCGCCTGAACCCCTTTCAGTATTAAGTTGCAAGCAACAGACTATCGCATTAAGCAATGTGTGTAAAGTAAACAATAGAATTACCCTCGGATAAAACATTTTTGTTTTCTCCCTAGTAGAAACATCACATCTACAATCTTAGAAGTTAAACGTCACTCTCCTAAAAAACTAGAGGCGTGAACCTACTATCGAGCATAAATACCCCCTCTTGGAGTCACAAGTGTCCACTTGGCCAGAGTTTCTACTAGCAACGGGGAACATGCAAGATCACAAATAACATATGACACGAATATATAATCAATCTCAACATAATATACAATATTCATAGGATCCCAGCAAACGCAACATATAGGTTACATAAACATGATTTTGATCATGTAGGGCAGCTCACAAGATCTATACATGAAGCACAAAGTGGAGAACACAACCATTTAGCTACTGCTATGGACCCATAGTCCAGGGATGAACTACTCACAAATCACTTCGGAGGCGGGCATGACGATGTAGATGCCTCCAGCGATGATTTCCCCCTCTGGCAGGGTGCCGGGAAGAGCTTCAGAACCCCCCGAGATGGATTCTGCGATGGCGGTCGCGACGGAAGTTTTTGTGGATGGAGGCTCGGGTATCTAGGGTTTCCCGAGAAGATGTATAAATAGAAGGAGGATTTAGGTCGGTGGGGTGCCTAGTGGGCCCAGACCACCCCTTGGCACGGGCCAAGGCTAGGCCGCACCAAGGGCAGGTCTGGCCGCCCTGTGGCGCCTCTTCGACCCCTCTGGACTTCGTCTACGTTTCGGTAAAATATTGACTTCGGCTTTTGTTTCGTCCAATTCCGAGAATATTTCCTTACAATTTTTCTGAAATATAAAAACAGCAGAAAACAGGGAACTGACACTATGGCATATTGTTAATAGGTTAGTGACGGAAATCATGTAAAAGTGCAACGAAGTGTAAACAAAACATATATGAATTGGTGTAAAACAAGCATGGAGCATCAAAAATTATAGATACGTTTGAGACGTATCAAGCGGCGCCCTTCTTCTTCACCATCCTGGAATATGAGATGACGGTGGTTGAAGCACGATGGTGGTGGCGGCGCAGTGGTTGCGAGATGCAAGAACAGAGGAAGAAGAAAGTAGTAAGAGAAAGAACGAAGGAAGTAAAATCTATGTTTCTCTTTATAAAAGGGGGAGCTACCAAGGATTTGGCCCGGAGGATCTGCGCTAGGTCACCACGTGTCACCACGACCATCACGCCAAAGGACAATCACCCCCACTACACGCGGGAATCGAGGAGGCGCCTTGGTCAACGCGCAAGGATCAATCATTTCCTAACTGACCACGCAGATATAGGGTGGGCCCATTAGGTCATGTCCTGTCAATCAAGCCGCCGCAGAAGCCACGTCACTGATGATGTCATCAAAAGTATCGACTCCTCATTTTAAAGCATCCGAAGGAATCTACAACGTTGAGTTGCTCGACTTGAGTCTATGCACGGTTGCAAGCATCCGTCTCTAGACTCGGGGGCTACTCCCATCGGGGGCGCTGGACGCGCACCCGATAAAATTTATTAAAGGCAAAAGAAAATGTACCTGAAGATTTCAGAAGATCCAGGATCGAGCCCGGGGACTTGATTCTGAGTAAAGTAACATTGTTTTGCCATCGGCAGTTAACCAGCATCGATTTATCGAGTAAGAATGGGCACGTTACTCCTATCCCTTACATACTATCTTATTAAAATGACTTCACTCAATGTTTTAGAAGACCCGATATACAAAAAGATATCGGATGATGAAGGCAATTCAGAAAATATCGGCATCAGAATCTTCGAGTGGTACAACCTGATTCTACGCATGGTTGCAAGCTTCCGTCCCTAGACTCGGGGGCTACTCCCATCGATAGCGCTGGACGCGCACCCGATATCAGGCGGTTTTGAATTTAAAATGATGAAGAAGGATCAAGTCTTTTCAACAACTATGAACATTCATATGAAGACAATTATAGTCCCTGCCCGAAGCTTTACTTCGACCAATCACTCGGGGGCTATTGATGTGGGCATTACCCGTCGGGTAACCAACATTATACAACCTCCTCCGGCCCAACCAGGGGCCCATGAAGTTTTCCCAACAACCAAGATGGGCCTATACGTCGGTTCCAGTGAAGGAGACTCACCCAAAGAAGGATTCTTGACGAACAAGGCAAGAAGACGCTATACAAGGAAAGATTAGAATAGATCTCTTTGTAACCTAGTCGAGTCTGGACAGAACTCTCGGGACATGGCCTACTATATAAGGGTCAGGAGAGGGTCTGCCGAGACACAACTTCAACACGTATATTTACCGCAAGTCAAGAGCTAGAACCCTAGAATCTTAGCCTCTCGATGAGACAACAACCACAGCCTATCGGCTACCCCATTTGCACTCGGTATATTTGATAATCAAGATCATACAAGCAGGAAGTAAGAGTTTTACCTCATCGAGGGCCCCAAACCTGGCTAAATCTCTCTCTCCCTGTTTGTTTGGTATCTGATGTCTCGTGTCAGCCTGCATGATTCTGTCAACCCTAAGCCCCTCATGGTGGGCATTGCCGAGGAGCATTCTCGTCAAGGTTTGACCCAGGTTGGGTTCACCGCGCCCTTGGTCTGGTCTTGGGGGAGGGGGCAGACTTCCATTGCCATCAATGGTGATGTGGGTAACTTCTCCAGGAACGAGAGAGGGGTGCGTCATGGAGACCCCCTTTCCACCATCCTCTTTGTTTTTTCTGTCGAGTCCCTGGATGCGATCCTGGAAGCCGCTAAGGCAGCGGGGCATATTAGTGGGGTGGTTCCCCACCTTATCTCGGGAGGTGTGTTGTATTTGCAATATGTTGATGATATGATTGTCATGATACAACCGGAGGAGATGGGCATTGCTAACCTAAAATTCCTACTTTTATGCTTCGAACTCATGCCGGGCCTCTGCATTAATTTTCACAAGAGTGGGGTGATGGTTTTGGGGACGTCCGCGGAGACCCAACATCGTGTTGCTAACATGCTTAACTGCAAACTAGGGACTTTTCCCTTCACTTACTTAGGCCTACCAATTAGCGACCGAGCCTTAGTGGCAAGCTACTGGGGTCTGTTGGGTGCAAAGGTGGGGAAGAGGACAGACCCGTGGATGGGCAAGTTTATATATGTTGTCAGCCGCCAGGTTTATCCCAATTAATGCATGCATGTCCAACCTCCCCATGCACGCGATGGGGGTGTGCCTTCTTGGTGTTGTGGTGCATCAGGTTTTTGACAAACACCGCTCTAGATTTTCCTGGGAGGCTAATGGACCTAAAATAAAGTATCATTGGGTTCGGTGGGATGCCATGTGAAAGCCAAAGTCCTTGGTGGGTGAAGGGGTACTAGGTATTGTCGATACTAGAATCATGAACATTTGCCTATTGGCGAAGTGGATTTGGAAACTGGACGCTGGTAAGCAAGGTCTATGGATGACATCTTGAGGAACAATTACCTCATATTCAAAGATCTTTTGGTGGACTCACACATGCATGGGTCATAGTTCTGGAAGGCCATCCAGAACGTTAAAGTGTGTTTTGTTAGGGGGAAAACATGATGTTCAATGTGGGTCTTCCACCAGACTATGGGTAGACTGGTGGTAGTGGTCAGGGCCCCTGAAAGATCAGTACCCCTCCTTATTTGCATTGGCACTGGAACTAGACGTTGCTATTGCTTGTGCACTTAGGGGACTCACCTGGAATATTCCCCTTCACCGGGCTCTAGGGTAGGGATACAGTGTCGATTGGGCTAACTTGTGGCAGGATATTGAGGGGCTTTCGTTAACCACATGCCCTAATGTTATTACTTGGGCTTTGCAACCGTCGGGTCAGTTCACCATCCGCGCCTTATACGGCAAGCTGTGCCAAGGTACCCCTGTTAACTACTTCAGTGGCATATAGAGGATGTCGAGCCCTCTAAAGATTAGGGTGTTCCTTTGGAAACTGGTTAGGAAATGTCTTCCTTCCAGTGACAATACTCGTCATCAGCATGGTCCATCTACGGGGCGATGTGCTCTGTGTGGGGAGTGGTAGGATACACACCATATCTGCTGCTCCTGCGTTGTGGCAAAGTTCCCGTGGAGCACAGTTAGGGAACAATTGGGATGCTCCTGAAACCCCTCGTGCGTTGCCGATGTTTTTCGCTTACTTGATAGATGTGTGGGCCAATCCAGACGGGTCCTAACAACCTGTTGTGCAGCCTTGCTCTAGACCATTTGGAATATTTTAAACAAATTCACGATCGAAGGAATCTTCCCATCTCACTCCGATGATGCGCTATATAAACAGTCTATTGATAACCGCAAGTACATAGATCAGTTGTAGCTAGTTTCAAAATAAGAGTATCGAACCATGAGAAGCTACTAGTAATGATCTTGATATCCCTTGCTACTTTCTACTAAGGATTACTTAATAGTTGTTTTCTAATCTCAAAATGATAAAAGGGGGGTTGAATGGATCGTAGCGAACAAGAGGGGGGGGTGAATGGCGCTACGGCAAGTTTTAGTCTTTTTCAATTTTTAGTGCAACAGAAGGTAAAGGTGATAACTTTAGCGATAGAGGTGATCCTACAATGATCCTAGGACAAGTGCAACAAGCAAGGGAATCAACAAGATAGTAAGAGTAAGGAGCGGGACAACCGGGGGCGCGGAGATGAGGCGAGGTTTGTTTCCCGCAGTTCCTTCCACAATAGGAAGTACGTCTGCGTTGAGGAGGTGCTAGTCTCACACAAGAGACTAGACGGCCACACCACGAAGGAAGGCCTCACCTTCTTCCTCGAGAGAGCTCCAAGAAGGTGCTCCCCCTTCTCCACTAAGGCACCGGTCGAGGTGGTGATTCCTTCACAAGGTTGGGGCGAGCTCCACACCACAAGGAGGCTCCCAACAACCCATGGAGCTAGTACAACACCAAGCTAGCCTCCATGGATGCACTTCCTCCAATGTCCCACAGTAGGAACCCTAACACCAAGGTCCACTAAGGAATAGCAAGTATTGGTGAAATCTCTCTTGGTAGAACTATAGATCGGGGTCTCCTCAACCACTCCTCAAAATTTGGGCAAGATTGGTTGGATGGTTGGGGAGATCCTCAAGGATTAAGCTCAGCAACAATGGAGGAGAGAGAGAGAGGAGAGATAAAATCGTGTTGGGGAAGAAGGAGCCCTTAAATAGGCTCCTCCAAATCCAACCGTTATGCCCGAGTTTTGCCTAAGCGGTACTACCGCTTTGAGTAAGCGGTACTACCGCTCCGAGTTCGAATTCCCCGCATCTGGTCCACGTGGACGCAGAGCGGTACTACCGCTCGCGGTACCGCTCGAGGTACCGCAACAGGGTCCAAACCTTACTGGACTCGAAGCGGTATCGGAGCGGTACCAGAGCGGTACTACCGTAACTAGTTTACGGTACCCGACCGGTACCAAGGGCAGTACTACCGCTCGTGAGCGGTACTACCGCTCCTGGTACCGCAGAGGTACCGCAACTCGTACTGCGGGACAATTTCAGCGCAGAACTCAGAGCGGTACCGTGGGGCGGTACCTATAGAGGTAGCGGTACTACCGCTACAGGTACCGGTAGTACCGGCCTGGCTAAAACTGGTTTTCTCCCCTTTTTCTCTCCAGCCATGTGATACGTCTCCGACGTATCGATAATTTCTTATGTTCCATGCCACATTATTGATGATATCTACATGTTTTATACATACTTTATGTCATATTTATGCGTTTTCCGGAACTAACCTATTGACGAGATGCCGAAGGGCCGGTTGCTTGTTTTCGCTGTTTTTGGTTTCGAAATCCTAGTAAGGAAATATTCTCGGAATCGGACGAAATCAACGCCCGAGCATCCTATTTTTCCACGAAGCTTCCGGAACACCCGAGAGCCGCCGGAGGGGGCCACAGGCCCACTGCACGACAGAGGCCGACGCGGCCAAGGGGGCCCACGCCCCCTGTTGTGTCGTCGCCTCGTTGACCTTCCGACGCCGCCTCTTCGCCTATATAAAGGTCCCCGACCTAAATCCTCGAGACGAAAAGCCACGGTACGAGAAACCTTCCGGAGCCGCCGCCATCGCGAAGCCAAGATCCGGGGGACAGGAGTCTCGTTCCGGCACGCCGCCGGGACGGGGAAGTGCCCCGGAAGGCTCCTCCATCGACACCACCGCCATCTTCATCAACGCTGCTGTCTCCCATGAGGAGGGAGTAGTTCTCCATCGAGGCTCGGGGCTGCACCGGTAGCTATGTGGTTCATCTCTCTCCTATGTACTTCAATACAATAATCTCATGAGCTGCCTTACATGATTGAGATTCATATGATGATGCTTGTAATCTGTAACATCCCAAATTTCAAATAAAGGAAGAAGAACATTTCCAAGTATCCAAAATTTAGAACCAACAAAAACTTTTACTTTGCATATAGTACCCTGCATAGGATTTGTGCATTTTGAGTGATATGCCATGATGATTGTTACTTTGTATTTGTGATGAACTCCAAAACCCTAGAGTGATCAAGTGATCCTCATAAACCAAATCCATCAAAAAGAGAAAGAAATCAAATATTAGAAAAACCCTAAAAACCCTAACATATGGTTTATACCATTTTTGTAAAATTGATCCTAGACCCATTTGATCTTCACCAATAGTTGTGTTATGTTATTAAAGAGTAATTACAACTTTGGGAATCAAAGAGTTACCTTTCAAACCATTTTCAAATTTGAAAACATGATCACATATGATAATGGTCATTTCTGACTTTTATAGTCTGGTCCCTACTTTGAGCCTCTCTATTTCAAAATTTCTAAACTAAACAAATCCAACTCTTGGCATGTCATCCAAGTACACAACAAGGAGAACAACTTTTGTCAAGGGCACCATACCAAATTCATTAGGGATCAAGAGATAGGAGCAAGCAAAGTAGAGACTTTTTATCAAGAACAAGATCACCACAATTTCGAAATTGACCAAACCAGACCACTCCTTGACCACTACTTGCCCTAGCCATGACCACAGGACCCCCCTACACCAAGCCCATGCCAAGAAACCACCAGGAGAGGGCAGCCATGGCGTGGACATGGCCATGCCGGCCACGTCGCACCTCGACACCTCCCCCTCTCTTTCCCTCCACGATCGGCCTCACCACCATGTCCAGGAGCTCGCCAAGGATCCCAGAAGATCGCCAGTACAAGCCCTGGGTCGCGAGGACGCCGACACGCCCCGGACGACGCGCGCCCACGACGTCCCTGGCGCGCCGCGAGCGGCATGGTGACGTCGTCGTGCACGGACACGCGCGGCACAGCCACGCGGCGTTCGCCGTACACCGCCGTACCCCGACCAAGCCCGCGCGCCGTGGTACCCTTCTCGCCACGCGGAGCTCGCCGGACACGCCGACGTCATGCCTTGGCGACCACGGCCGCCGGAGAGGACGAACGCGCCCGCCACGGCCGCGACAGTACACTCGCCCGCCCGACCACCGTACGCCGCCATTAACCATGCCGTTGACGCTCCAAGGACCGCGGTGACGTCGTGAACACGACCGCGTCGCCGCCTAGCACCCTAGACCCCCGGAGAAGCCGCGCCCTTGTCGACTTCGCCGCAGCACCCCGGCCACCATTGCGCCTATAAAAGGAGGCCTCGCCTCGACCATCTCTTCACACCACCACCCTCCCCTCTTCTTCCTCGACATCCCCAGTACCTCGCCATGCTCGATTAGCCACTGCCGCCGCCCAATCGACGCCTCACCGCCGCGGAAGCCCTGCAGCAATCGCCGGAGAAGGAGGCCGCTCCTGACGACGCCACTGCTACCAGGAGCCTCGCCGTCGTCTACAACCTCGTCGAGCATACTGCCAACCCTAGCTGGAGCCACCGTAAGCCCTCCGACCCCCTACCTGCGCCGCCGGCGAGCTTCTCTCTCGCCGTCGACGACGACGCACCAGAGCCGTTAGATCGCGTTCTAATCCAACGCCCCACGTTAGTCCATACCGATTCGGCTTTTAAGAGTCGCTGACAGGTGGAGCCTATTGTCAGGCGGCCCGCGCGTGCACAGATGCGTGGTGGGCTGGCCTTGGGCCGTTTTTAAACGTTTGGGCCCGGCTTAGCTTTCCCGCGTAGCCCAAGAATTCAAATTCGAATTATCCAAATCCATTTAATTTCAATACTGGTTCCAACTTTGAAAATCAATAGAATCTGTTTGGCTTGGCCAAATTTAACAAACTTTATATTGTTAGAAAGCTAAGGAAAAATTATACAATTTGCCACTGGTCTCACCTTGAGATCTGTTGTAGAATTAATGTGACAAAAAGATCAAGCCAGAGACTTTTGCACATTCAATTAATTCTTAAAAATCAACCAAAATAGATATTAAGTTATTTCCAACTCCTATAGCTCACATTTCACTTCCACTAATTGTTTCTGCAAGAAAATAGTGTGGTCACTTTGCATGATCATGCCCTAGTTTAATTAATGGACAATATGGCTAGTTTAGTTAAGTGATATTGTCCAAAACTATTATGTAAATCATATGAAGTATTTTTACTTCATTTAAATCTTTGTCTCAAATGAATTCATGTGATGTTTGCACCCCTGGTCCAAACTCTCCTATATGAACATTTGGAGATTTAAATCATTTGTAGAGTATTTTAAATGGTATGAGGTGGTCTACCTCATTTAAAGCATTTTCTCAAATAATGATGATGAATGGTTGACTTAGGTCAATATGAACTCATGTATGATTATTTGAGAAATTAAATCTTAAGAAGATTTCAATGAGAGGAAGTTATTCCTCAAGAACTATATGGAAGTTATTTGTCATATATGAATGAGAGGAAATATTTTCCTCAAGTCACCCCACCAATGCACTTACTTATTTTATGTGTGTGCTTAGTATAGTTTGTGTGAAGTAATGCTGTGTTTAGTATAGCCTTTGAGCTTGTTTGGTGACTATACTTCGTATTCAAATTTAGACGCTAGCACCGGAGATTATCCAGAGGAAGGAGAATTCTACCCTGAAGAAGAAGGAGAAAACCTAGAGAACTACCAAGGCAAGATAATACTCTTGCAAAGTGCAAAGCTCTCCTTGAGCAAGGCATCATGATTCTTACCTTTCTTTATACAAGCCTATCTTATGTGTACACCATACAAGTTATGCTTGTTGTGTTTTCCAAGGATGAACTAAAATTGGTATAGAAAACAAGATTACTAGAGGAGTAAAGATAGCAAAGCAAAGTAGCACCCCTCATGATTAGTGCTAGTGCTAAAATACTAAAACTTGACTACTTTAGATGGGAACATGTGAATTGTTGAATTTGAAACCTTGGAATGATGAAGCATTCCATTGAAGAATTTGAAGTTGTTTGTGAACAAGATAAGATGGTGATTTTTGATAAAAACCTGATATTGGTTTGAATGCGATACCTTTCCAATTCTTGAGTACCCCCACAATACCTGATTATGGGTAGGGCTTAACTGGAAGTTTATAGATTTTAGTATGAGTTCCCTCTCGAACACACATCATAGGGGTTATGCTGAGGCTGCCTCCGTTGTTGAGAAAGGATGTGAATTGAGGTGAAATTGTACGGCCAAGCCCCGTGCGGTTCCCGAGGTTAACGAGTTGGTTTTCACCGGGAGGCCAAGCTCATGGGGAGAGGTGCTCATACTAGGATGTGTAAGTGAAAGGTTATGGTTGATGATCCGCGTATCGTGTTACGGTGACTCGGAGTGATTCCGACGGATGAAATCAAATGTTGTGGCACAAGTGTGCAACCTCCGCAGAGTGTTAAATCTATTCGAATAGCCGTGTCCACGGTTACGGACGGTTGGAAGGGCCATACAGTTTCCGGTGTCAGATTTTTGAAAGCTTTAGTAAGTGTGAATGGTGACTTGGTGACTCTTTGGGTATTTGAACCAATGATGTGGGAATGACACTAATGTTCCCACTTAAGTTAGTTAGTACATGATCCAAGCTTGTGAACTAAAATTTGGCTTATGCAAGTTAAACTAGAGCTTAGTACCTTTAGTTGGCATTTTTACAATAGTATTAGTTTGCAAGTACTTGAAGTACTTACGGCTTTGTCCCTGGCTATTCAAATGGCCAGAGTACGATGATGAACAGAACTATCACGAGGATGACCAGCAGGACGCCTACGACAACTAGGGGTTTCGACGTCAAATGTTGGCCTCGTGGACTAGAGAGTCCCGTTACTATTACGCTTCCGCTATGTATGAACTTATGTATGTTGTTGATCGAAGGATCAACTATTTGTGTAAGATGAATCATGTGATTCAAGATTGTATGACAATATGGCTTGTAATAAATAATGACTGTGATATTCGACTATTATGCCTCGCAACAACATCATCCTGGGATTGCGATGAATGACATAATAGGCATCTGGACTTAAAAATCCGGGTGTTGACAAGTTGGTATCAGAGCCATTGTTTGACCTTAGGAGACCCTAGTTAGAATGGACGTCTGAAAAACTTAGTTCCAAAAACCAATTAAGTGAATATTTGTGAAAACTTATTCTCACTCTTATCCTTGAGATCTTTTTTTCAAAATGAGAATTTCATGCCGTATTTTTCTTTGCAAGCCTACCTAAAACTTTGCACACTTGACTACTTCTTTAACTTACTTATCCTAATTGCTCACAGATGAAGTACCAATGGGAGTCCTATCAGCTTGGTCCCGAAGGCGACCTAAGGTTCGAAAAGGATTTGAAGCAACTAGTGGAATATCTAGGACACCCGTATCCCGAATTCTTCGGAATACCCCTCAACAACCACTCCGGAGAACCACCTCGGTGGGACGTTTCTACTGATCTACGAATGAAGCTTGGAGCCCCGGTATGGGAAACCATCTGGTTTTCTGTAACGGGAAACACTTGGGAGGAAGGACTAGTCAGAGCTATGCAAGAAGCAATTTTCCGTATGTGTGGACAAAATGAGAACAAGATCAAGAACACTCGCTTCATCTACTACCCAAGACATGACTCCATGGGAAGACCAATGACCATGCCCCCGCACACGGAGATGAACCCCTATGTAGCACACCAGGACTTCAGGCTGTACAAAACCCGCAGGGATTTGGACAACGCCCTTGCCTCTCGCCAAGCACAGCACCCGTGAAGACGAAGAATCCACCCGGAATAGTAGTATCACCCCAGCACTTAAGTAGGTGTGAGTTGTATCAGGATCCCCTTGTATCGTAGAGCGAATGAATGGTTCTTCAAACCAACGGTGTGTTAGATTTGTAATGTGTGATGTTTGGTATGAATGAAAAAGTGTTGTTGGTTTTTACCCCCTCAACACTACTCAATTTTCAAGTTTTGAACTTGTGAACTTTAATTCAAACAAACCCTAGAAATTTCCCTCTTATCTTATCATCTACTCCGATACTCAGATGGCCCCACCAACCCGCAGCGCCACCCAAGACGCCATGATGCAGATGCTAGAGATGATGATGGCCGACCGAGAAGCCGAGAGAGCTGAACGCCAGGCCAACATTGCTGCACTGCAGGTGATTGCTCAGAACAACAATGGCCATGGAAACCACGACCACCCGGGGTCAAAACCGAAGAACTTTCGAACACCAACCCACCTATTTTCAGCAAGACCGAAGAGCCCCTCGATGCCGATGATCGGCTCCGGACAATGGAGAACAACCTCGAAGTTGCGCAAGTTGAAGCCACGGAGAAAGTACTGTTCGCCACCCACTATCTCGTCCGGGACCCGCACGAGCCTCGGTGGACCAGCGCCCGCGCAATGAATGCTTCGGACAGATGATGACTCGGGAAGACTTCAAGCTGAAGTTTAGCAAGTACCATGTGCCCCGAGGACCGATCAAGATGATGAGAGACGAGTTCCGCGAACTCAAGCAAGGCGAATGTCCGTGGTGGAATACCGTGACAGCATTCCTTACTCGTCAAGGTACGCCCGGACGAAACCGACACCAATGAGAAGAGAAAGGAAAGATTTCTGAACGGACTCCACGACGAGATGCAGACTGTACTGGTCAACATTCCCTTTGCTGACTTAGAATCCCTGGTGGACTCCGCCATCCAAATGGAAGGGAAGCTTCACCAAGCCAACGAGAACCGCAAACGCCGGATGATGAACCAGCATGGGTCCAGCGAATACCCGAAGTACCGCAACAACTCATCCGGAGGATATACTCCAAAATACGACAAGCCCCCTGCTCGTAATTACCGCCCAAACTACACCAACAACCACGGAGGACCCCCGAAGCCCGGAGGCAACAACAACAATCACACCGGAAACAACAACCCCAACAACAGCAACAACAACGGGAACAACAACAACAACAACAACACCAACAACAGCACTGGCCCAAGGACTGGAAGCAACACTGTGCCCCTCAACCCCAAGGACAAGTCAACCATCACTTGTTATGAGTGTGGAGTGGTTGGGCATTACTCCAATGAGTGCCCCAAGAGACTTGCCAAGATTGCCGGCAACACCGCTGCACCTGCTCAGAACCAACGCCGCTTTGCCACGAGAAGGAACCAGAACAACAACGGCCGCTACTACAACATGACTGCCACTGAAGCCCAAGAAGCACCTCAGGCCATGCCAAGTATGTCTTCCTGTTAAATCATATCGCCCAATCTCTCTTAGGAACCTAACTTTTCTTAAAATCTCGGGACGAGATTTGTTTAAGGGGGAAGGGTTTGTAACATCCCAAATTTCAAATAAAGGAAGAAGAACATTTCCAAGTATCCAAAATTTAGAACCAACAAAAACTTTTACTTTGCATATAGTACCCTGCATAGGATTTGTGCATTTTGAGTGATATGCCATGATGATTGTTACTTTGTATTTGTGATGAACTCCAAAACCCTAGAGTGATCAAGTGATCCTCATAAACCAAATCCATCAAAAAGAGAAAGAAATCAAATATTAGAAAAACCCTAAAAACCCTAACATATGGTTTATACCATTTTTGTAAAATTGATCCTAGACCCATTTGATCTTCACCAATAGTTGTGTTATGTTATTAAAGAGTAATTACAACTTTGGGAATCAAAGAGTTACCTTTCAAACCATTTTCAAATTTGAAAACATGATCACATATGATAATGGTCATTTCTGACTTTTATAGTCTGGTCCCTACTTTGAGCCTCTCTATTTCAAAATTTCTAAACTAAACAAATCCAACTCTTGGCATGTCATCCAAGTACACAACAAGGAGAACAACTTTTGTCAAGGGCACCATACCAAATTCATTATGGATCAGGAGGTATAAGCCAGCAAAGTAGAGACTTTTTATCAAGAACAAGATCAGCACAATTTCGAAATTGACCAAACCAGACCACTCCTTAACCACTACTTGCCCTAGCCATGACCAGAGGACCCCCCTACACCAAGCCCATGCCAAGAAACCACCAGGAGAGGGCAGCCATGGCGTGGACATGGCCATGTCGGCCACGTCGCACCTCGACACCTCCCCCTCTCTTTCCCTCCACGATCGGCCTCACCACCATGTCCAGGAGCTCGCCAAGGATCCCAGAAGATCGCCAGTACAAGCCCTTGGTCGCGAGGACGCCGACACGCCCGGACGACGCGCGCCCACGACGTCCCCGGCGCGCCGCGAGCGGCATGGTGACGTCGTCGTGCACCGGACACGCGCGACACAGCCACGCGGCGTTCGCCGTACACCGCCGTACCCCGACCAAGCCCGCGCGCCGTGGTACCCTTCTCGCCACGCGGAGCTCGCCGGACACGCCGACGTCATGCCTTGGCGACCACGGCCGCCGGAGAGGACGAACGCGCCCGCCACGGCCGCGACAGTACACTCGCCCCCCCGACCACCGTACGCCGCCATTAACCACGCCGTTGACGCTCCAAGGACCGCGGTGACGTCGTGAACACGACCGCGTCGCCGCCTAGCTCCCTAGACCCCCGGAGAAGCCGCGCCCTTGTCGACTTCGCCGCAGCACCCCGGCCACCATCGCGCCTATAAAAGGAGGCCTCGCCTCGACCATCTCTTCACACCACAACCCTCCCCTCTTCTTCCTCGACCTCCCCGAGCACCTCGCCATGCTCGATTAGCCACCGCCGCCGCCCAATCGACGCCTCACCGCCGCGGAAGCCCCGCAGCAATCGCCGGAGAAGGAGGCCGCCCCGACGACGCCACCGCTACCGGGAGCCTCGCCGTCGTCTACAACCTCGTCGAGCATACCGCCAACCCTAGCCGGAGCCACCGTAAGCCCTCCGACCCCTACCTGCGCCGCCGGCGAGCTTCTCTCTCGCCGTCGACGACGACGCACCAGAGCCGTTAGATCGCGTTCTAATCCAACGCCCCACGTTAGTCCATACCGATTCGGCTTTTAAGAGTCGCTGACAGGTGGAGCCCATTGTCAGGCGGCCCGCGCGTGCACAGATGCGTGGTGGGCTGGCCTTGGGCCGTTTTTAAACGTTTGGGCCTGAGTTAGCTTTCCCGCGTAGCCCGAGTAATTCAAATTCGAATTATCCAAATCCATTTAATTTCAATACTGGTTCCAACTTTGAAAATCAATAGAATCTGTTTGGCTTGGCCAAATTTAACAAACTTTATATTGTTAGAAAGCTAAGGAAAAGTTCTACAATTTGCCACTGGTCTCACCTTGAGATCTGTTGTAGAATTAATGTGACAAAAAGATCAAGCCAGAGACTTTTGCACATTCAATTAATTCATAAAAATCAACCAAAATAGATATTAAGTTATTTCCAACTCCTATAGCTCACATTTCACTTCCACTAATTGTTTCTGCAAGAAAATAGTGTGGTCACTTTGCATGATCATGCCCTAGTTTAATTAATGGACAATATGGCTAGTTTAGTTAAGTGATATTGTCCAAAACTATTATGTAAATCATATGAAGTATTTTTACTTCATTTAAATCTTTGTCTCAAATGAATTCATGTGATGTTTGCACCCCTGGTCCAAACTCTCCTTTATGAACATTTGGAGATTTAAATCATTTGTAGAGTATTTTAAATGGTATGAGGTGGTCTACCTCATTGAAAGAATTTTCTCAAATAATGATGATGAATGGTTGACTTAGGTCAATATGAACTCATGTATGATTATTTGAGAAATTAAATCTTAAGAAGATTTCAATGAGAGGAAGTTATTCCTCAATAACTATATGGAAGTTAATTGTCATATATGAATGAGAAGAAAATATTTTCCTCAAGTCACCCCACCAATGCACTTACTTATTTTATGTGTGTGCTTAGTATAGTTTGTGTGAAGTAATGATGTGTTTAGTATAGCCTTTGAGCTTGTTTGGTGACTATACTTCGTATTCAAATTTAGACGCTAGCACCGGAGATTATCCAGAGGAAGGAGAATTCTACCCTGAAGAAGAAGGAGAAAACCTAGAGAACTACCAAGGCAAGATAATACTCTTGCAAAGTGCAAAGCTCTCCTTGAGCAAGGCACCATGATTCTTACCTTTCTTTATACAAGCCTATCTTATGTGTACACCATACAAGTTATGCTTGTTGTGTTTTCCAAGGATGAACTAAAATTGGTATAGAGAACAAGATTACTAGAGGAGTAAAGATAGCAAAGCAAAGTAGCACCCCTCATGATTAGTGCTAGTGCTAAAATACTAAAACTTGACTACTTTAGATGGGAACATGTGAATTGTTGAATTTGAAACCTTGGAATGATGAAGCATTCCATTGAAGAATTTGAAGTTGTTTGTGAACAAGAGAAGATGGTGATTTTTGATAAAAACCTGATATTGGTTTGAATGCGATACCTTTCCAATTCTTGAGTACCCCCACAATACCTGATTATGGGTAGGGCTTAACTGGAAGTTTATATATTTTAGTATGAGTTCCCTCTGAACACACATCATAGGGGTTATGCTTGAGGCTGCCTCCGTTGTTGAGAAAGGATGTGAATTGAGGTGAAATTGTACGGCCAAGCCCCGTGCGGTTCCCGAGTTAACGAGTTGGTTTTCACCGGGAGGCCAAGCTCATGGGGAGAGGTGCTCATACTAGGATGTGTAAGTGAAAGGTTATGGTTGATGATCCGCGTATCGTGTTACGGTGACTCAGAGTGATTCCGACGGATGAAATCAAATGTTGTGGCACAAGTGTGCAACCTCTGCAGAGTGTTAAATCTATTCGAATAGCCGTGTCCACGGTTACGGACGGTTGGAAGGGCCATACAGTTTCCGGTGTCAGATTTTTGAAAGCTTTAGTAAGTGTGAATGGTGACTTGGTGACTCTTTGGGTATTTGAACCAATGATGTGGGAATGACACTAATGTTCCCACTTAAGTTAGTTAGTACATGATCCAAGCTTGTGAACTAAAATTTGGCTTATGCAAGTTAAACTAGAGCTTAGTACCTTTAGTTGGCATTTTTACAATAGTATTAGTTTGCAAGTACTTGAAGTACTTACGGCTTTGTCCCCGGCTATTCAAATGGCCGGAGTACGATGATGAACAGAACTATCACGAGGATGACCAGCAGGACGCCTACGACAACTAGGGGTTTCGACGTCAAATGTTGGCCTCGTGGACTAGAGAGTCCCGTTACTATTACGCTTCCGCTATGTATGAACTTATGTATGTTGTTGATCGAAGGATCAACTATTTGTGTAAGATGAATCATGTGATTCAAGATTGTATGACATTATGGCTTGTAATAAATAATGACTGTGATATTCGACTATTATGCCTCGCAACAACATCATCCTGGGATTGCGATGAATGACATAATAGGCATCTGGACTTAAAAATCCGGGTGTTGACATAATCTAGATGTCATTATGCTAGTCAAGTGGGTTTTACTTATGTGATCTCCGGAGATTCCTTGTCCCACGTGTGTAAAGGTGACAGTGTGTGCACCGTGTGGGTCTCTTAGGCTATATTTCACAGAATACTTATTCACTGTTATGAATGGCATAGTGAAGTGCTTATTTATATCCCTTTATGATTGCAATGTGTTTTGTATCACAATTTATCCGTGTGCTACTCTAGTGATGTTGTTAAAGTAGTTTATTCCTCCCGCACGGTGTAATGGTGACGAGTGTGTGCATCGTGTAGTACTTGGCGTGGGCTATGATTGTGATCTCTTGTAGATTATGAAGTTAACTATTGCTATGATAGTGTTGATGTGATCTATTCCTCCTTTCGTAGTGTGAAGGTGACGAGTGTGCATGCTATGTTAGTACTTGGTTTGGTTATGTTGATCTGTCATGCACTCTAAGGTTATTTAAACATGAACATCGAATATTGTGGAGCTTGTTAACTCCGGCATTGAGGGTTCGTGTAATCCTACACAGTTAGTGGTGTTCATCATCCAACAAGAGAGTGTAGAGTCTAGCATCTATTTATTTATTCTGTTATGTGATCAAAGTTGAGAGTGTCCACTAGTGAAAGTATGATCCATAGGCCTTGTTCCTAAATACTGCTATCACTGCTTGTTTACTGTTCTACTGCATCTGTATTGTCCGCAATATTACCACCATCAACTACACGCCAGCAAGCACTTTTCTGCTGCCGTTGCTACTGCTTATATTTATTCATACCACCTTGTTGCGGTCAGAAACCCACCGGCGGGTAGCGACGGGCAACACCGTAGAGCCGGGAATCTCCCAGGACTGCGGCTGGCCCTGGTCCCTCCGAGCGATGGCCCGCAAAGCCTTCGGCACGCACGTCCGATGCTGATGCAGAGCGTGCCACCCGACCTATACCTGGTCGTGGAAGGTGTTGGATGATGCCTCGCTTAATTTCCTGCATGGCATACACGTAAACGTTAAATACGAGCCTCGATCGGCTCTCAGGTTGTCCTGTGAATCGGCTCAAAGAGCCGATCCACCCATGATGCGTACGAGGTGTACAATCAGATGGTGGTCCTGCTTGATCAAGATAAAGCTAAAGCGCCCTACTACGATTTGGGGTTTTCACCGCATAATCGGAACATCCTACTCGTGATCGAGCTCGGCGGCCACGCACGGTGATCGTAAACCGACCCTAGACAAGGCCTAAAAACCAACACGAAGTTGATCCTCGGAACATCCTGTCTAGGGCTAGCAAACTACACCCTACGCGCCACTGGATCCTTCGACCCGTTTGTAAGGCCTAACGATGCAGATATTAAACTAATCCTTGAAGAACAAGGAGCAATCATAACGGATCGGATCTACTAGACAATGATCAAGCGGGGTGCCGCCCTTACACCCAAGATAGGTGTAAGGGCGGCTAGATGCCTAAGGGTTGCACGACGATAGCATATGATATGATGAACAATGCTAACCCTAAAACATCTATGATAACTACGTTGCTCGCCATCAAAAAGGCTTCGGTACGAGCAACGCATGAACGACGAATAAACGTGTGCTGCCTAGATCGCAAGATGCGATCTAGGCAGCATGGTGCTTACCCGGAAGAAACCCTCGAGACGGGGGAGTTGGCGATGCGCCTAGATTGGTTTGTGGTGAACGTGATTGTTGTTTATTTCATAAACCCTAGATACATATTTATAGTCCGGGGGACTTTCTAATGTGGGAATAATCCCAACCGGGCACGAGCCCAAACTCCTTCTAACCGACACGCATCCTACTATGTTACAGATACACGGGCAAACTAGCCCAAACTTGATACACAAGGCCGATTCATGTATTTCTTCTATGTATATTCTTCAAGCCCATCTTCAATCGCGGCCCACCTCTGATCCGGTCAAATTTTGGTGATAACACATGCCCCCCTGGTTTTGGAAATGACATTTCCAAAATCATTATGCTTCTCCTTCGTCGGGTCATGTCGTGGCAGAGCAGAAACCGCCGCAGTATCCTTCATCATGATGCCTTGCCTCCTCCACTTCTCCGCGTGGCCTGACAAATTTTTTTTTCTTCTGTTGGGCACCACTTCCTCGGAAACTGCTGTGGCATTGAATCTCCACCATATCCCCTTTTATTTAACCGTTCCAAACAGTTCGCTTCTTCATCCCCTTCGCATTAGCACTCAAAAAACCCTCCTGCGCCACCATGTCTTCTTCCTCGTCTTCCTCTTCCGGTCTTTCCTATTGGTCTTCCTCCTCCCGCGAGCCGACGCCGGAGGACATACGCGCACCAGAAGAATGGGACCAGGAGGACCACGCCTCCTCCGTCTAGTCCGAGGACGACAAGTCCTTGACCAGCGGAGATGAAGATCTCCAGTTCCTCGCCGATGGGGAACTGGAATCGGAAAGCGAAGATGACTTGTTCCCCTGGGACGGCTGCCCCTCTTCCGAAGAAGAGGAGGATGAAGACGACGACGACTCCCTCGAGGGCTACCCGCCGGTGAAACGCCTCCGCACCTGGTGGGACGACGACGACAGCGATGATGACGAGGAGGATGAAGCTCCCGTAGAGGGCTACGGGAGCGGCGACGAGGAGCCCACCGGCAGTAGTGCTGATGAGAGCTCCGAGGACGACGACGAGGGCAGCGACGGCCCGTAGACTAGGATCTACTAGTGTAGGCCTAGTAGTAGTAGATTGGTCAACAGACCCTTCTTTTGCTCTTCCTTCTTTGAGCAATCGGCTCTTTCTTTGTAAGAAATCCTGTTTATCAATGAAGAAGTTCCCCAATTTGATTTTGCCGATTTCCTTTATGCCAATTTAGCTGATGCTCGATGAACCGATGGCCACGCGTCGGCCCCTCACGATCTATCCTTCAACTCTTCGACTGCTGACTTTGAGACCTGGTGGATAACATGGAAGACCCTTGCCTTCACGAGGGTCCTTAAATTCCTCTCACCAGCTCCGGTGATCCTCCTCTGCAAAAACTCACCATCCTTGAAGAAGGTTGCGTCGCAGGACCAGCCGATGATACTCCAATCGGCTTTTAGAAACAGAGCATCTACCAGATCAGCTGCCCCCCGAGTCTCAGTCAAGGCGAAACAGAGACGAGGACACGCAATTCAGACAAATGGACCTGGGCTCGATCATATCTGAGAAAGTTACCATGCAGAGCCAGCCAGAGCCGATCACCCCTCTTGCGTTGAAAGCCGATACTGCAGATGGTCACCGGCGGCTTTATAAACCAAAACTCCTCTGACGGCCTCGTGTCTTGAACATGCAACTGGTAGATTTTTTTTTACGGGCCGATTTTTTCTATCGGCCCCCAATATTTCACTGCACATGTATCGCACATGTTCATTTGACTAGGTGCCCCCCGAGCCGATTCCCGCAGTAACCGCCGATATCGGCTCTGTGGTTAGCCAAAGCACTATATGTGAACGTCGGCTCTGTTAGGACCAGTGTGGATTTCTTCCAGCTCATCAGCCGACGCAAACCCATTGCCCATTAGATTGACGTTGAACCTAGGCAGAATGAATGGTGAAGATAATTTTGGCCGATTGCTGGAATCGGCCTCCATGTTGCTTGCTCGATGAAGGTTGTGCAATGTTCCTCCATAGATCCTTGGGGCCGATCACCTGGATCGGCATCGCCATGTTTGTCCATAGATGCTGCTCTTGTTACACGGTCAGGCCGGTGGATAAAACCAGCCTAACCCCGCCCTTTGTCACGTCGATGCGCTCGCAGTCGTCCAAATTGATGCCTGAGAGTGGCTCTTGGCCTGATGTCTCCCAAACGTTCATGCCAGTCGTTGAAATCTCGGCTGAATCATCTGCGTGGACGACTTCTACTTCATCTCCATCCCACTGTATTAGGCATTGGTGCATCGTGGATGGAATGCAACAGTTGGCGTGGATCCAATCTCTCCCTAGCAGGACAGCATAAGAGCTCTTGCTGTCGACAATAAAGAACGTCGTAGGGACGGTTTTCCTTCCTACGGTCAGATCCACGTTCAGAACACCTTGTGCGTCAGATGCTTGGCCGTTGAAATCGCTCAGTGTCACATTGGTCTTGATCAGATCCGAGCTAGAGCGTCCCAACCGACGTAGCATGGAGTATGGCATAATGTTAACTGCCGCTCCGGTGTCCACCAACATCTTGTTGACAGGCTGCCCATTGATGTAACCTCGCAAGTACAGGGGTCTTCGGATGCCTCGTAGCTTCTCTCTCGTGGCTTCTCAAAGATGACCGGCCGTGGGCCGCAGATCAAGTTGTGCCACGGTGTGCTTCGTCTACTCTCGGAGCACTAAACTCCGTTGGAAGGATGAACACCATGTTTGTGCCGACCGATGTCTCATCGTCGGCTTTCTTTTGTCCGGGGCGCCACTCTTTCCTTTGTGGCCGACCTTCTTCGTCCGGGGTTCGCTGAATTTTAGCGGCCGAGATAAGGCCGCGCCTTCCTCAACGTGTGCGGGTATAACCTTTCGGCTTCCTCCAACCCATGTAGTCGCTGAACCCTTCGCTTCGGGAACGGCCGAGCCCATCAGGGCACCACCTTGGCCGATGATACTTGTCTTCTTCTTCATCATCGTCCTCTAGTTCCTCGAGATCTTCCATCCGAGCGGACTCAGCATTCTTGTTCCGAGGCGGGAGAGGCCCTAGACGTTTGAACACGGACACGTTAGCTGCATCCTTCTTCTTTTGTTTACATTATGGGCAGTTGCCGATTGTAGGCAATCGGCTCATTCCTGAATCCCAGCAGTGTCTGAAGAAGGGGCAGTCCCAGTGCCTATCCACGTCGTCTTGCTCCCTCGACTTTTCCTTGGTGCGGCGCTCATATCGCTCCTCGTCGTGATCATGCCGACGGTGTCTCCTGGCGTCTCTAACCAGACGATCTCTTTCATCATCGTCGTTGTATCGCCGGTGTTGGTCGTATTGACCCACGTACTTGTTGAGGAGGTGATCAGAGAGAGGTCGCTAATATCTTACGTTCCTCACTTCTCCCTCTGTGATGTAGCGCTTGCCATCGTGACGGAGCCGATCGCGTGGAGCGGCTTCCTCTGTGTCCTTGCTATGAGAGCAGCTGCCCTCATCTCCGTCCTTACCAGAGTGGTGCCAAGGTCCTACCATGTTGATATTGCACGAGAAATCTGGCTGGCACCCTCCATGGTAAGTATACTCCACCATGTTAACGGCGGGGAAGGGGTGTGTGTCGACCTTCATGGCGTACTCGGCTGAAAATTAGCCGCCCTTGTTCTATCGCCATTTGGACCCGTTGACGCCACACCCTGCGGTCGTTGGTGGCGTGGGTGAACGTGTTATGCCATTTGCGGTATGGCTTTCCGTTCAGCTCTTGCACCGTGGGGATCTTGTGGCCTTCGGGTAACTTTAGCTGCTTCTCCTTGAGTAAGAGGTCGAAAATCTGCTCGGCTTTGGTCACGTCGAAGTCAAACCCTTTTGGAGGACCTTGTGGCTTAACCCATTTACGGGACACGGGGCTTGCCCCCGAGTCCATTCAGCCCTTGCTACCTCTTGATCTCCCGCAAGCACCTTCATCTTCATCCGCCTCAACCGGGACCACCGCACGCTTGAATTTATCCCGGTAAACATCCGGGTGGCGCTGTTCATATGCTGACAGCTTCTGCACCATGTGCGCCAGTGAAGGGTAATCTGCTTGGGAGGCCACGTCCTTGATCGATGATGAGAGACCCACCACCGCCAACTCGACTGCTTCTTTTTCACTTACATGAACCGAATAGCATCGGTTCCTAATGGTCCTGAAGTGTTGGACGTATTCTGCCACTGTTTCCCCGCGCTTCTGTCGTACTTGTGCTAGATCGG
The DNA here is from genome assembly GCF_022539505.1 of Lolium rigidum. Taxonomy (NCBI): domain Eukaryota; kingdom Viridiplantae; phylum Streptophyta; class Magnoliopsida; order Poales; family Poaceae; genus Lolium; species Lolium rigidum. Next base: position 361,507,925 of record NC_061514.1, read on the forward strand.
CAATGCCAGCCTCGGAATCCTCTGAGTGATACTGCACGTGGAACTGTTCTTCCAACTACTTCCAAGTCCGGATTGAGTTTGGTGGCAGCGATGTGTACCACCCGAAAGCCGATCCTGTGAGGGACTGTGCGAAGAACCTCACACGCAACTCGTCTGATGCTGAGATCGTGCCCAGCTGTGCCAAATATCGGCTCACATGCTCGATGGAGCCGGAACCATCCGATCCATTAAACTTTGTGAAGTCGGGGAGCCGATATTTGGGTGGTAGCGGGATCAACTCGTACTCGTTGGGGTACGGCTTGGAATAGCCGATTGTCCTCCTTTTCGGCATCATGCCAAACTCGGTCTTTCGAATTGTACAAATCTGATCCGCGGTGATGGTCGCAGGCGTCGAACTCGAAGATTCGCCGGGGTGGCATACTTAGCCAGCCCATGCTTGCTTTTCCAGCTCTGAGCCAACTGCAGGAGCTGAGCTCTGGAGGTTTGTCGGAGTGGCGTACTTAGCTAGCCACGTCTGCTTCTCAAGATCCGTTCCCGAAGCTCCTCCTGCTGTTCCAGAAGTCCCTGCTGTTGCAGCCTCGTTCGAGAGTGCCCAGTTACTGCAGTCTGGCACGTATGCGCACGTGTATCCGTGGGGAATCTCCTTGGGCGCCTCATGTAAGAATTGGTAGTCACTAGGGTCACCACCAATCTTGTAGACGACGTATGCCGATGAACTCGGCACTTCTGGTGCTGCCAACGCGAACGGCAGCGGTGGACGCGACTGGAGTGGCATCTCTCCTTGGTAAGTCCCCAGAGCTGGTCCTGACGGAGAATACTGATGGCTCATGATTTCCTGGATCACGCGCAGAGCGACACACTCCAAAGTGTTCACCAGGCTCTCAGAATGGCGGTGCAGCGAATGAGCCACCATGAAGTTGATCTCCCGACGCAGCCGACTCGGTGCGTTCTTCCGACCGGGTGGACAGGTCCACTCCATCGAGCGCGCCAGGTGAGAACCCTTTCCACCTGATGCCATGTGAGCGGGTTCTCGTGGAAAGAGCCGATGAGGTCGGCTTCGAGGACCGCTTTGATCTCGTCATGCTTCTTCTTGAGCTCCTCGGTCGGATCCTCGTACTTGACCCGGAGTGCCTTCCGCCATCTCGGATGTAGATGGCGACGCGGTTGATGTCGAAGACAGTCCCACCGGGCGTGCCGAATGTGTTGCGGTCGGAAACCCACCGGCGGGCAGCGACGGGCAACACCGTAGAGCCGGGAATCTCCCGGGACTGCGGGCTGGCCCCGGTCCCTCCGAGCGACGGCCCGCAAAGCCTTCGGCACGCACGTCCGATGCTGATGCAAGGGCGTGCCACCCGACCTATACCCGGTCGGGAAGGTGTTGGATGATGCCTCGCTTAGTTTCCGCATGGCATACACGTAAACGTTAAATACGAGCCTCGATCGGCTCTCGAGGTTGTCCTGTGAATCGGCTCAAAGAGCCGATCCACCCATGATGCGTACGAGGTGTACGATCGGATGGTGGTCCTGCTTGATCAAGATAAAGCTAAAGCGACCTACTACGATTTGGGGTTTTCACCGCATAATCGGAACATCCTACTCGTGATCGAGCCCGGCGGCCACGCACGGTGATCGTAAACCGACCCTAGACAAGGCCTAAAAACCAACACGAAGTTGATCCTCGGAACATCCCGTCTAGGGCTAGCAAACTACACCCTACGCGCCACCGGATCCTTCGACCCGTTTGTAAGGCCTAACGATGCGGATATTAAACTAATCCTTGAAGAACAAGGAGCAATCATAACGGATCGGATCTACTAGACAATGATCAAGCGGGGTGCCGCCCTTACACCCAAGATAGGTGTAAGGGCGGCTAGATGCCTAAGGGTTGCACGACGATAGCATATGATATGATGAACAATGCTAACCCTAAAACATCTATGATAACTACGTTGCTCGCCATCAAAAAGGCTTCAGTACGAGCAACGCATGAATGACGAATAAACGTGTGCTGCCTAGATCGCAAGATGCGATCTAGGCAGCATAGTGCTTACCCGGAAGAAACCCTCGAGACGGGGGAGTTGGCGATGTGCCTAGATTGGTTTGTGGTGAACGTGATTGTTGTTTATTTCATAAACCCTAGATACATATTTATAGTCCGGGGGACTTTCTAATGTGGGAATAATCCCAACCGGGCACGATCCCAAACTCCTTCTAACCGACACGCATCCTACTATGTTACAGATACACGGGCAAACTAGCTCAAACTTGATACACAAGGCCGATTCATGTATTTCTTCTATGTATATTCTTCAAGCCCATCTTCAATCGCGGCCCACCTCTGATCCGGTCAAATTCTGGTGATAACACACCTGTATTTCACTATCTCTTCGCCGAACTAGTGCACCTATTAGGTGTGTTGGGGACACAAGAGACTTCTTGCTTTGTGGTTGCAGGGTTGCATGAGAGGGATATCTTTGACCTCTTCCTCCCTGAGTTCGATAAACCTTGGGTGATCCACTTAAGGGAAACTTGCTGCTTGTTCTACAAACCTCTTCTCTTGGAGGCCCAACACTGTCTACAAGAATAGAAGCACCCGTAGACATCAAGCACTTTTCTGGCGCCGTTGCCGGGGAGGAAAGGTAAAAGGCACTCATACTCCGGTCCCAGGTAAAGTACTTTTCTCGTTGCCGTTGTGTGTGTGCTCGAAGCTATTTCCTTTAGATCCTGCAATTGCATCTTTTTGTTTCTTGTTTACACTAGTTTGGCATAATGGACAACAATGAGCTTCTTATTCTATTTCCTGATTTAAGACATGGATGGTTTGATGCGAAAATTAAAAAACCTATGGAATCTTATTTGCATGCTAGTAGTAATATTAGTATGAACGCTTTGAACACCATTGTTGATAATGATATGGAAAATTCTAAGCTTGGGGAGGTCGGTTTTGATGAAAATGATCTCTTTAGCCCTCCGGGTATTGAGGAGAAAGTTTATGTTGATTATGATATGCCTCCCATATATGATGATTATAATGATAGTGGTCTTTTGTTGCCACCTACTATGGAGGATAAATTTAATTATGATTATACTATGCCTCCTATATTTGATGATGAGAATAATAATGATAGCTACTTTGTTGAATTTGCTCCCACTACAATTAATAAGAATGACTATGCTTATGTTGGGAGTAGTAATTATTTTATGCATGAGACTCATGATAAGAATGCTTTATGTGATAGTTATATTGTTGAGTTTGCTCATGATGCCACTGAAAGTTATTATGAGAGAGGAAAATATGGTTGTAGAAATTTTCATGTTACTAAAACACCTCTCTATATGCTAAAAATCTTGAAGTTACACTTGTTTTATCTTTCTATGCTTGTTGCATTATGCTTCATGAATTTGTTTATTTACAAGATTCCTATGCATAGGAAGCATGTTAGGCTTAAATTTGTTTTGAATCTGCCTCTTGATGCTCTCTTTTGCTTCAACTACTATTTCTTGCGAGTGCATCATTAAAACTGCTGAGCCCATCTTAATGGCTATAAAGAAAGCACTTCTTGGGAGATAACCCATGTCTTTATTTTACTACAGTACCTTTGTTTTATATTTGAGTCTTGGAAGTTGTTACTACTGTATCAACCTCTTCTTATCTTAGTTTTATTGCATTGTTGTGCCAAGTAAAGTCTTTGATAGTAAGGTTCATACTAGATTTGGATTACTGCACAGAAACAGATTTCTTGCTGTCACGAATCTGGGCCTAATTCTCCGTAGGTAACTCAGAAAATTATGCCAATTTACGTGAGTGATCCTCAGATATGTACGCAACTTTCATTCAATTTGAGCATTTTCATTTGAGCAAGTCTGGTGCCTCAATAAAATTCGTCTTTACGGAATGTTCTGTTTTGACAGATTCTGCCTTTTATTTCGCATTGCTTCTTTTGCTATGTTGGATGGATTTCTTTGTTCCATTAACATCCAGTAGCTTTGTGCAATGTCCAGAAGTGTTAAGAATGATTGTGTCACCTCTGAACATGTGAATTTTTAATTATGCACTAACCCTCTAATGAGTTTGTTTCGAGTTTGGTGTGGAGGAAGTTTTCAAGGGTCAAGAGAGGAGGATGATATACTATGATCAAGAAGAGTGAAGAGTCTAAGCTTGGGGATGCCCCCGTGGTTCATCCCTGCATATTTCAAGAAGACTCAAGCATCTAAGCTTGGGGATGCCCAAGGCATCCCCTTCTTCATCGACAACTTATCAGGTCACTTCTCTTGAAACTATATTTTTATTCGGTCACATCTTATGTACTTTACTTGGAGCGTCTGTGTGCTTTTATTTTTGTTTTGTTATTTTCTTTCTCTGAATAAATACATGCTTGTGTGGGAGAGAGACACGCTCCGCTGGTTCATATGAACACATGTGTTCTTAGCTTTTAATGTTCATGGCGAAGGTTGAACTGCTTCGTTAATTGTTATATGGTTGGAAACGGAAAATGCTACATGTAGTAATTGGTAAAATTTCTTGGATAATTTGATACTTGGCAATTGTTGTGCTCATGTTTAAGCTCTTGCATCATATACTTTGCACCTATTAATGAAGAAATACATAGAGCTTGCTAAAATTTGGTTTGCATAATTGGTCTCTCTAAGGTCTAGATAATTTCTAGTAAAGAGTTTGAACAACAAGGAAGACGGTGTAGAGTCTTATAATGTTTACAATATGTCTTTTATGTGAGTTTTGCTGCACCGGTTCATCCTTGTGTTTGTTTCAAATAATCTTGCTAGCCTAAGCCTTGTATCGAGAGGGAATACTTCTCATGCATCCAAAATCCTTGAGCCAACCACTATGCCATTTGTGTCCACCATACCTACCTACTACATGGTATTTCTCCGCCATTCCAAAGTAAATTGCTTGAGTGCTACCTTTAAAAATAATTCAAAATTTATCACCTCTGATTTGTGTCAATGTTTTATAGCTCATGAGGAAGTATGTGGTGTTTATCTTTCATTCTTGTTGGGCAACTTTCACCAATGGACTAGTGGCTTCATCCGCTTATCCAATAATTTTGCAAAAAGAGCCGGCAATGGGATTCCCCAGTCCCAAAGTAATTAACCTAAATAGACACTCCTCCATGGTATGTGATTGTTGGACGGCACCCGAAGGATTCGGTTAGCCATGGCTTGAGAAAGCAAAGGTGGGGAGGAGTGTCATCATAATAAAACTAAAATAAAAAGGCACTCCTTCATGGTATGAGATTGTTGGCGGGCACCCGAGGATTCGGTTAGCCATGGTTTGTGAAAGAAAGGTTGGAAGGAGTGCCACCCAAAAATAAAAATAATTCATGGGAGCCGCTCTTTGAAGGTTTGTCTGGCAAGGGGGTTAGAGTGCCCACTACCATTCGTTGACAACAACAAACACCTCTCAAAATTTTACTTTTATGCTCTCTTTATGTTTTCAAAACCAAAGCTCTAGCACAAATATAACAATCAATGCTTCCCTCTGTGAAGGGCCTTTCTTTTACTTTTATGTTGAGTCAGTTCACCTATCTCTCTCCACCTCAAGAAGCAAACACTTGTGTGAACTGTGCATTGATTCCTACATACTTGCATATTGCACTTGTTATATTACTTTACATTGACAATATCCATGAGATATACATGTTATAAGTTGAAAGCAACCGCTGAAACTTAATCTTCCTTTGTGTTGCTTCAATACCTTTACTTTGATTTATTGCTTTATGAGTTAACTCTTATGCAAGACTTATTGATGCTTGTCTTGAAAGTACTATTCATGAAAAGTCTTTGCTTTATGATTCAGTTGTTTACTCATGTCATTTACCATTGTTTTGATCGCTGCATTCATTACATGTGTTTACAATAGTATGATCAAGGTTATGATGGCATGTCACTCCAGAAATTATCTTTGTTATCGTTTACCTGCTCGGGACGAGCGTAAACTAAGCTTGGGGATGCCGATACGTCTCCGACGTATCGATAATTTCTTATGTTCCATGCCACATTATTGATGATATCTACATGTTTTATACATACTTTATGTCATATTTATGCGTTTTCCGGAACTAACCTATTGACGAGATGCCGAAGGGCCAGCTTGTCGTTTTCTGCTGTTTTTGGTTTCAGAAATCCTAGTAAGGAAATATTCTCGGTATCGGACGAAATCAACGCCTAGCATCCTATTTTTCCACGAAGCTTCCAGAACACCCGAGAGCCGCCAGAGGGGGGCCACAGGCCCACCAGACAGTAGGCCGGCGCGGCCAAGGGGGCCCGCGCCCTCGTTGTGTCGTCGCCTCGTTGACCTTCCGACGCCGCCTCTTCTCCTATATAAAGGTCCCCGACCTAAATCCTCGAGACGAAAAGCCACGGTACGAGAAACCTTCCGGAGCCGCCGCCATCGCGAAGCCAAGATCCGGGGGACAGGAGTCTCTGTTCCCGGCACGCCGCCGGGACGGGGAAGTGCCCCGGAAGGCTCCTCCATCGACACCACCGCCATCTTCATCAACGCTGCTCGTCTCCCATGAGGAGGGAGTAGTTCTCCATCGAGGCTCGGGGCTGTACTCGGTAGCTATGTGGTTCATCTCTCTCCTATGTACTTCAATACAATAATCTCATGAGCTGCCTTACATGATTGAGATTCATATGATGATGCTTGTAATCTAGATGTCATTATGCTAGTCAAGTGGGTTTTACTTATGTGATCTCCGGAGACTCCTTGTCCCACGTGTGTAAAGGTGACAAGTGTGTGCACCGTGTGGGTCTCTTAGGCTATATTTCACGAATACTTATTCATTGTTATGAATGGCATAGTGAAGTGCTTATTTATATCCCTTTATGATTGCAATGTGTTTTGTATCACAATTTATCTCGTGTGCTACTCTAGTGATGTTATTAAAGTAGTTTATTCCTCCCGCACGGTGTAATGGTGACAAGTGTGTGCATCGTGTAGTACTTGGCGTGGGCTATGATTGTGATCTCTTGTAGATTATGAAGTTAACTATTGCTATGATAGTGTTGATGTGATCTATTCCTCCTTTCGTAGTGTGAAGGTGACGAGTGTGCATGCTATGTTAGTACTTGGTTTGGTTATGTTGATCCGTCATGCACTCTAAGGTTATTTAAACATGAACATCGAATATTGTGGAGCTTGTTAACTCCGGCATTGAGGGTTCGTGTAATCCTACACGATTAGTGGTGTTCATCATCCAACAAGAGAGTGTAGAGTCTAGCATCTATTTATTTATTCTGTTATGTGATCAAAGTTGAGAGTGTCCACTAGTGAAAGTATGATCCCTAGGTCTTGTTCCTAAATACTGCTATCGCTGCTTGTTTACTGTTCTACTGCATCTGTATTGTCCGCAATATTACCACCATCAACTACACGCCAGCAAGCACTTTTCCGGTGCCGTTGCTACCGCTTATATTTATTCATACCACCTGTATTTCACTATCTCTTCGCCGAACTAGTGCACCTATTAGGTGTGTTGGGGACACAAGAGACTTCTTGCTTTGTGGTTGCAGGGTTGCATGAGAGGGATATCTTTGACCTCTTCCTCCCTGAGTTCGATAAACCTTGGGTGATCCACTTAAGGGAAACTTGCTGCTGTTCTACAAACCTCTGCTCTTGGAGGCCCAACACTGTCTACAAGAATAGAAGCACCCGTAGACATCACCATGTCACCTCGCGATACGCACACAAAACCAGAAAACCTATCAACTACGCTTCAGTCTTCCGATCTTGACGTGTCCAACGAGGTCACCGTGCACTTGCAAATCTAACAATGATACTCACGGCACACGGTGAGATTACTCAAGTGTTGTCATCAAACACACAAAACTTGGGGTTTAAACTTTGCTCTTACAATCTCCCCCTTTTTGGTGTTTGATGACAACACAAGACTTTACAATAACATATGATATTATGATGAGATACTTAGATTTGCAAAAACTCGACGGAGCTCCCCCTACACATGTGCATATCATGAATATGCATTTGAATACAAATACACATGTTCTAGAGACATCACTCCCCCTAGTTTCTACAAACCAAGCACATATGAAACATGGATAAATGACATGTTCAAGTAGCATATGCACAATATGGAGGCAACATAAGATCATGCAAGGAGATTTGGGTGAAGTTATCATACCATAGCCTTGAGAATACCCAAACTCACCATAAGATGCCTCCAAAGGGTTGTTGATGTAGCCACACGAAAAGATAAGCAACTAGAACCAAAAGGCTAAAAACAACAAAGGTCCCCATCCACATGGGAACTTCTCCCCCTTTGGCATCGGAACACCAAAAAGGAGGGTAAAGAAACTAGAAGGATGGAAAAAAAAGAACATACAACCAAGCTTGCAAAAACCAAAAAGGAAAACAAGCTTGAATGAGGTTCTCCAAAAACACGAAGAAAAAGAAAGAAGAAGAAGGACAAAAAGAAGGTCACAAAGAAACACAAAGAACCGAAAAACCCCTCAAAGAGGAGGTTGGTGGCCGAAGCCACCGTGTAAGAGTGTAGTAGTGTGAGGTCGCGTAGATGTATCTAGGACTCACGGACTACAACTAAACATGAAGCTCACAAGTCACTCAATTGACAAATAGCATATGTTTTGGATTTCTTTATGCATTATGGGGGGAGGGATAGCTCAATAGATTTAAACCGCACTCCCCCTATGTTTATGCGTGCCTTTCAACTAGATATAAAGGTTAGGAGTGGTATGTGCGCACGACGGTCAAGCAAAGTTCGATGGATCAATGATATTTAGCTCATGCCTCAACTCAATGAAACGCTTCTCATCCAAGGGCTTTGTGAAGATGTCCGCCAATTGCTCCTTGGTGCCAATGTAGGATAGTACAATATCTCCGCGAGCAATGTGATCCCGGATGAAGTGGTTTCGTATCTCAATGTGCTTCGTCTTGCCATGAAGAACCGGATTGTAGGCGATCTTGATTGCGCTCTCATTGTCACACAAAAGAGGCACCTTGCTATACTCGAGTCCATAATCCCGCAAGGTTTGCCTCATCCACAAGATTTGAGCACAACTACTCGTCGAGGCAATATACTCGGCTTTTGCGGTGGAGACGGAGACACAATTTTGCTTCTTCGAAGACCAACACACCAAGGATCTTCCAAGAAAATTACAAGCTCCGGATGTAGACTTCCTATCAACCTTGTCGCCCGCCCAATCGGAGTCGGTGAAGCCAACCAAAGCAAAGTCCATGTCCCTTGGGTACCATAGTACGAAGTGTGGGGTATCAACTAAATATCGAAAGATCCTTTTGACCGCCACAACGTGGCTTTCCTTCGGGATTGCTTGAAACCGTGCACACATACCAACGCTTAACATTATATCCGGGCGAGAGGCACAAAGGTAAAGAAGGGAACCTATCATCGAACGGTAGAGCTTGGGATCCACCACCTTGCCGGTCTCGTCAAGAGAGAGTTGACACTTGAGATGCATTGGAGTTCCAATCCCCTTGGCGTCCTTCATGTCGAAGCGCTTGAGCATGTCTTGGAGATACTTTGCTTGATTGATGAAGGTGCCTTGTCCCATTTTCTTGATCTCAAACCCGAGGAAGTACTTGAGTTCACCCATCGTTGACATCTCAGACCTATTTGTCATCAACATAGCAAACTCATCATTGAATTTTGTGTTAGTCGAGCCAAATATGATGTCATCTGCATAGAGTTGGCATACGAAAAGCTCCCCATTGACTTTCTTAGTAAAAAGAGTGGGATCGATTTTCCCCACTTCGAAACCACGGTCTTCAAGCAACTCCTTCAGATGCTCATACCAAGATCTAGGAGCTTGCTTGAGTCCATATAGGGCCTTTTTGAGCTTGAAGACATGGTCCGGGAAATGGGGGTCCTCAAATCCCGGGGGTTGCTTCACATACACCTCGTCATGTAGAGGACCATTAAGAAAAGCACTCTTAACATCCATTTGTTGCAACTTGAAGCCATGATGAGAGGCAAATGCCAAAAGGACACGGATGGACTCAAGCCTTGCAACGGGTGCAAAGGTTTCACCAAAGTCCACGCCTTCAACTTGAGAATAGCCTTGTGCCACCAATCTTGCTTTGTTGCGGATGACCATGCCATGTTCATCTTGCTTGTTCTTGAAGACCCATTTGGTGCCGATAACATTGCGGCAATGATCGGGTCGCTTCACGAGAGTCCACACATCATTCCTCTTGAAGTTGTTGAGTTCCTCTTGCATTGCATTCAACCAATCGAGATCTTCAAGAGCTTCATTAACTTTGAGTGGTTCCACCATAGAGACAAAGGTGTGGTGCTCACAAAAGTTTGCTAGTTGCCTCCGGGTGGTTACTTTGCTCTTTAGATCACCAATGATATTACTCAAAGAATGGGACTTGAGGCGCAAGTGTCTTGCAATAGGATCTTCACGGCGAGTGACGGCTAAAGGAGAAGATTCTTGTGGGTCCTCTTGGCTTTCATCACGGTTTAGGTCCTCGCCTTGACCTTCATTGTTGTTGAAGTGGGCATCATCATCATGAGATTCGGATGACTCGGGGGTACTAGGAATGGTATTATCCATAAAGATCATCCCCGAGCCATTCGGAGAAGAACTTGAAGCTTGGCCTTGGTCACTTGATGTCGGTTGTTGTTGTAGATGAGCTTGTGGTGAATGTTGTTCTTGAACTTGCGGTAGATGTTGTTCTTGAGCTTGTTGAGGTGAGCTTGTACTTGATTGTTGTGGTAGATGTTGAGGTTGAACTTGAGGTTGTGGTAGAGGTTGGCTTGCATTTGTAAGATCAATGGAAGAAGCTTGGCCTTGTGGTGTAGATGGCTCCACTTGGGTGGAACTTGGTCCTTCCCCGGTACTCATAGAAGGTAGCTCTTGAGGTCGGCGAATGCCAACACCCATCCTTCCTATGGCATCCGGGGGAATTGCATCTCCTTTCTCACAAGAAGCACTTCGCTCCTCCAAAGACCTATCATCTTCATCGAATGTCACGTCACAAGATTCTACAACCCGCCCATTTGACTTGTTGAAGACTCTATAGGCGTGAGAGTCCGTAGCATAGCCAACGAAAATTCCTTCTTGAGCTCTTGAATCAAACTTAGATAGGCGTGTGTCTTTGACAAGCACATAGCATTTGCATCCGAAGACCTTGAAGTATGACACATTTGGCTTGTTGCCGGTGAGGATCTCATATGGTGTATTCTCAAGACCTTTGCGCAAGTAGAGACGATTAGTAGCATGGCATGCGGTAGAGATAGCTTCCGCCCAAAAATTGTAGTTAGACTTGTATTCCATCATCATGGTTCGAGCGGCTTCGATCAAGGTTCGATTCTTCCTTTCGGTGACCCCATTTTGTTGGGGAGTATATGGCGTGGAGTATTGGTGTTGAATTCCTTCTTCGCCGAGGAAGTCATCCAAGGTGTAGTTCTTGAACTCCGTTCCATTGTCGCTCCTTATTGCGAGGATCTTGTTGTCGTACTTGCGTTGAACTTGGTTGGCACACTCCATCATGGTCCGTTGAGTCTCACTCTTGTACTTGAAGAAGAATACCCAACAATAGCGTGAATAGTCATCAACAATGACGAGGCAATAATTCTTTCCTCCAAGACTTTCATGAGACGGTGGACCGAAGAGATCAACATGTAGGAGCTCCAAGCATCTTGTGGTAGAGATGATAGTCTTGGTCTTGTGAGGAGCTCCATGCATTTTTCCTTGTACGCAAGCCCTACAAACATGATCTTTGCAAAAAGAGACATCTTCTTTTAGTCCGAGAATGTGGCCACCCTTGTGGAGACTTTGCAAAGTCCTCATGTTGACATGGGCTAGTCGGCGATGCCATAACCAACCCTTGTCACCTTTGGCGAATAGGCAAAGAGCGGAAGATGTTGTCTTTCCGGAGAAATCGACAACATACAATCCGTTCTCTACATATCCAACAAAAGCTACATTGAGTGTCTTGCTCCACAAGAGTACCACCATATGTTCATCAAAGAATGTGCATAGACCCATACGAGCAATTTGATGAACGGAGAGTAAATTGTAACCAAGGGTCTCGACAAGGAGGACATTCACAAGTGAGATGTCGGGTGTTACCACCACCTTGCCAAGACCCAATACCTTAGAGCACGTGTTGTCGCCATATGATACGGTAGAGTGAGAAGGCTCGAGGTAGACAACAATATTCTTACTTCCGGTCATATGACTTGTGGCTCCACTATCAACCACCCACTTAGCGCCACCGGAAGCATAGTCCTACAAGGAATCAAGCCTTGGATTTAGGTACCCATTTTTCAATGGGTCCTAGCATGTTAGTAACAAGGGGTTTGGGAACCCAAATAGTCCAATCAACATTGTCCTCTTGAGGACCAATAAAGCGAGCACGAATATGTCCATAGTAATCAACAAAAAGAACATGAGAAGGGTTGTTAGAGCCGGCGAAACCCTTCGAGGCGGAGTTGGGTACTCCATCCCTTCTTGAGCTAGCATCGCTCTCCTCAAGGTTGATCTCCATGTTCTCCTTGTTCTTCTTCTTCTTGGTCCTCTTATTCCTCTTCCTCTTTGGCTTGGTAGCCACTCCTCCTTCATTGCAAGAGTCCTCTTCGGCTCCATCTTTGGCTCCAATGACTCCTTCCAAGTACTTGGTTTGAACTTGGAGTCTATCAATTTTGGCCTTCAAACGATTGACTTCATCTTCATGCTCCGGGTGTGGATGACAAATATCAAACACTTGTACTTCCTTTGCCTTGTTCACCCGGAAATGTTCCATCAAAGCTTCTTCTTGGAGAGAGTTCATCTTCATGAGCATACGCTTGTCACTCTCCAACTTGGCAATGTCACTTTCATGAATGCAACACGCACGGTCCTTGCTCAAAGGAAAATACTCCTTCAATGCTTCCTCTTGCATGGTATTGACCTCCATGAGCTTGGCTTCCCTTCTCTTCAAGGTGGCTATTTCTTCCTCATGATCACAACAAGTGTCCTTCTCCTTGCTCATGCGGAGACATTCCACCAAAGACTCTTCTTGCTTGCTACTCAAACTCAATAGCTTGGCCTTGGTGGTCTCAAGAGCGGCAATTTCTTCTTCATGGTTGCAACATGAGGTCTTCTCTTTGCACAAGCGGTAATATTCATCCAAGGCTTCTTCTTGAAGAGCATTGACCTCCAAGAGAAGAGCATTGTGCTTCCTCAAGGAAGCAACTTGATCAACAAGCTCGTCATGGCAAGAATTGGGGTCTTCATCATCTTTCTCTTTGTTGGCTTCCTCAAGAGAGAGCATCTTATTTTTGAGCTCACCAATCAAGTCAAGAGCATGGTCTCGATCTTTGGTGAGTCGAGAAACAATAGCCTCGTTGGAGTCTTCAAGGACGATGACACTAGCTTCAAGAGACATGCGCAGATTTCGTTCATCTTCAAGCTCTTCTTTGAGAGAGGCAATCTCATTTGCCGCTTCCCTTTCCAACCTCTCCTTCTCCTCTATAAGGTCTTGTGCCGCACCGAGTTGACTCAAGAGAGCCCCAACATGAGTCTTGGTATCCCCTTGCATGTTAGTGAGAAAAGAATCCAAACCCATAATCTCACGTTTAACGGTGAGACTAGTGGCATCATCAATATATAAGGCATTAGTCGAGGATGATGGTTTGGAGGGGGGTTTTACCTCCGTGGATACCTTTGCCATAAGGCAACGAGCATTGTTGGTGACGAGGTTCTCGTTGGGAGATTCGAAGAGGGAGATAGATGGAGTGGTAATGGCGATGGCGGCCACTCCCTCTCCTTCCTTGTTGGAGCTCTTGTCCCCACGTTCTTCATCCTCATCGGAGGAGTACTCTTCTCGAATGATGAAGGCTCTAGGCTTCTTGGTGTAGGAGACCTTGTCGTCATCGGACTTGGGGGAGAACTTGGAGAATCCTTTGGTGAGTGACTTGAACTTTTCCTTGCGGATAAGCCTTCCACCATGATCTTCTCTTCTCTCAAACATACAATCCGCGACAAAATGATTCTTGTCGCCACAATTGTAGCATGTTCTTCCCCTTTGCCCCTCCCTTGGGCTCTTCAAGAAACTTCTTGGAGAATCACGTGATCTTCTTGGTCTTGTGCTTCGGGACTTGTTTCCATCCCAAAATTTCTTGGCGGCGAGAGCCATGTGCTCATGATAATTGATCTTGAGATCATCCGGTCCCCACTCAACGGGATCCTCATCGCTTTCACTAGCCTCATGTACCCTCATCTTCAATGCAAGGTTGGGCTTGCGGGAGTTGTGGGCGCGAGCAACAAGATCCTCCGCATTCTTCTTGGAGATGTCCAAAGCGATGACTTCGCTAAGAACTTCATCGGATGTCATAGCACGGAAGGAGGCGTTTTGGCGGATGGCCGTCAACTTCACTTCCTCATAAGGGAGGAGAGCGTTGTAGAACTTGCGCTTGATCCAATGGTCATCCACAAACGTTGCTCCAAGATCTTGCATTTGCACGGCAAGAGCGATGAGGCGCCGATACATTTCTTCGAGGGACTCTCCTTCAATCATGACAAAGTTGTCGGCCATATTGTTCACTTCATCAAAACGAGAGCTTTGGATGCTTGCATTTCCGAGGAAGAGCTTCTCAAGTTTATCCCATGCTTCCTTGGCGGTCTTGAGCGAGCGGATATGAGCACGGTCCTTGGGCGTGATGGCCATGTGAATCATGTTGATGGCGGTGGCATTGAGTTGGTCATCCACCACTTCTCTTCTTGTCAAGCTCTTTGGGTCTCGTGGTGAATAGCCCTCCTCGATGATACGCCAAAGCTCGGTAGATGCGCTGCGCACATGAGAACGCATTAAGAATTGCCAATTTTCAAAGTTGTTTGACTCAAGTAACGGTGGTGAACCATGCGACAAGATATGTGGCATAGGTATTGGAACATTTACGGTGTAATCACTTGGTGGTGGCACCTCATGATAACCCCTAGACGTTCCGCAACCGGTGTCTCATCCTTCCCCTTTGTTGAAGTGCCGGTCTTCCCCAAGCCCTTCCTTTTGTGGATCTTTGTCGCTTGCGCGACAAAATCAACAAGAGGAAAGGGGTTAGCTTTTGGTGGGGGATCCTCGGCACTTGCTTTAGGATCAACAATAGGGTTCGGTTTTTGAGCAACCAACTCCATCATCATCGCCTTCATTTGGTTAACGATGGATGACTCCAATTTCTTGAGGTCATCCAACGTAGCCGTTGTGGTATCGACGGGAGATGATGGAGCGGGTGGCACAAGGGAAGGTGACCCATTCGCCACACCCGCATCTTGTTCGGCCATTTCTTAGGCGGTAAAGCCCGAGCAAGAAAACCTTGCTCTGATACCATTTGAATGGATCGTAGCGAACAAGAGGGGGGGTGAATGGCGCTACGGCAAGTTTTAGTCTTTTTCAATTTTTAGTGCAACGGAAGGTAAAGGTGATAACTTTAGCGATAGCGGTGATCCTACAATGATCCTAGGACAAGTGCAACAAGCAAAGGAATCAACAAGATAGTAAGAGTAAGGAGCGGGACAACCGGGGGCGCGGAGACGAGGCGAGGTTTGTTTCCCGCAGTTACTTCCACAATAGGAAGTACGTCTGCGTTGAGGAGGTGCTAGTCTCACACAAGAGACTATACGACCACACCACGAAGGAAGGCCTCACCTTCTTCCTCGAGAGAGCTCCACGAAGGTGCTCCCCCTTCTCCACTAAGGCACCGGTCGAGGCGGTGATTCCTTCACAAGGTTGGGGCGAGCTCCACACCACAAGGAGGCTCCCAACAACCCATGGAGCTAGTACAACACCAAGCTAGCCTCCATGGATGCACTTCCTCCAATGTCCCACAGTAGGAACCCTAACACCAAGGTCCACTAAGGAATAGAAAGTATTGGTGAAATCTCTCTTGGTAGAACTATAGATCGGGGTCTCCTCCACCACTCCTCAAAATTTGGGCAAGATTGGTTGGATGGTTGGGGAGATCCTCAAGGATTAAGCTCAGCAACAATGGAGGAGAGAGAGAGAGGAGAGATAAAATTGTGTTGGGGAAGAAGGAGCCCTTAAATAGGCTCCTCCAAATCCAACCATTATGCCCAGTTCTCGCCTAAGCGGTACTACCGCTTTGGGTAAGCGGTACTACCGCTCTGAGTTCAAATTCCCCGCATCTGGTCCACGTGGACGCAGAGCGGTACTACCGCTCGCGGTACCGCTCGAGGTACCGCAACAGGGTCCAAACCTTACTGGACTCGAAGCAGTATCGGAGCGGTACCAGAGCGGTACTGCCGTAACTAGTTTACGGTACCTGACCGGTACCAAGGGCGGTACTACCGCTCGTGAGCGGTACTACCGCTCCTGGTACCGCAGAGGTACCGCAACTCGTATTGTGGGACAATTTCAGCGCAGAACTCAGAGCGGTACCGTGGGGCGGTACCTATAGAGGTAGCGGTACTACCGCTACAGGTACCGGTAGTACCGGCCTGGCTAAAACTGGTTTTCTCCCCTTTTTCTTTCCAGCCATGTCACCTCGCGATACACACACAAAACCAGAAAACCTATCAACTACGCTTCAGTCTTCCGATCTTGACGTGTCCAGCGAGGTCACCGTGCACTTTCAAATCTAACAATGATACTCACGGCACACGGTGATATTACTCAAGTGTTGTCATCAAACACACAAAAGTTGGGGTTTAAACTTTGCTCTTAGAGGGGTGTTGTAAATGGTTGCATGAAAAGTAAATAAAGCAGTAAAAATGTTATATAAAAAAGGGTTGGAACTTTATAAGACAAAGTGTTCTCAGGGATTATTGGATCCACCTCTGGCACTAGGACTCATGTTAATCAAGATGAAATATGCTTTCAAGCATGTGTGTGGGAGAGCTCCGTAATAAGATGCGTCCAGAAAGCCATCGGTCATCGCATCTCTAAATAACCACAACATCTAGCCTTCTGCGGCCACATATGGACTAGTGCTATTAAGGAGTGAACCCCATGGTCATCGATATGAGCTTTATGAATCCCTCCTATCCCCCTTATTCATGTGTCAAAGCGTCGATACGGTAATGTCACTTCTCGCCGTTCGCTTTACCACACTTCAAAGAGTAGTTCACTCTCAAGACCAATAGGCAGTATTACATGGTGCACAACATGTAATAACAAGAGAGAAAACTAACACCCATTAATTAATAGTTGAAAGTATAAATCATCTTAGATTCATCTCATATTCATTCTAGGGTTTCTCCGGTCTCTCCAAGAACTAATAGGACTACTCACACATTGGACAATCAAGAGCATCATCATAATCTTGTGGAATGAATTGGAGGAATGGAACGAATTCGAATACAAATCTAGAATAGCAATCAAGATTACAACTATGGTTGGAGAATGATGATGATGAAGGTGCAATAGTTGATGATGATGAAGGGGATGATGCCTTGTCCTCCGAGGATCCATGTAGCAGCTCGGATCTTGTCTTCTCCAAAGTTCCTTCTTGAGATCGGATATGGGGCGGTGTTTCTCGGTTTCGCTGAGCTGTGTGTGTTTGATCTCTGATCCGTCCGCAGGAGGTGAAAGTATTTGACAAGGCGGTGCTCCTGGAGGGTGGTACGGGCGGATGGTACGGGCGGGCTCTGCCTGTACTGATGCCCGTTAAACTCCCTGGAAGTTGTCCTCGTGTTGTCCTTTTCGCCCAAGCGCATTATTAAGTGCAAAACTGATTTCTATCACGTCAAAATGTCAGAAAATGATAGTTTTCATTGATATTTCATAAAATTTAATAAAAGACAAGAAAATTACTTTATCTAAATATCATACCTTACAAAGTTTAATAAAAGACAAGAAGATTACTTTATCTAAATATCATAAAATCATGAAGTTAGCTTTTCTTCATGGTTCTTGTGAATAACTTTTCTATTTTTCGCACTTCTCTTCTCTTCACTTCTTTTTATTCACATTCTTCTTTTTCTTTCTTTCTATGTTTCTCTTTTTCACATGAAGGAACCAATGATTATAAAATACTTTGTAAGTAATTTTTCTATATCCTATCAAAGCTTTGTGGTGTGGAGGACCATAAAATCATTATCATGATGCAAGTACAATTATACTCATCCTAATTCATACATTAATGCAATAATCATAATCCAATCATGCAAAAATGTTTTCTATCACGTCAAAATGCCAGAAAATGACAGTTTTCATTGATATTTCATTATTGACTTATTATTTTAGAATCTTGTGTAGACAAGCATAAAAGACCGCGGTAGCACGGTGAAATACAAAAATACTACCACTACTTGATGATAACTTGATGAAATAATAATGCCACTCACCTATGTACCTGCATGTGTGGGAGTTAGTGGCTAGGAGGTAGGACCGGGCTATTGTGGAGCTGTCAGTGGCGCGGATTCGGTCTCTTCATCTTGCTCTAAGAGAGGAGGCGTCGACCGACTGAGGCACCTCCTTATCTTTCCCGTCTAGTTTCTCTAGGTTCGAGTCGTTGGGGCACTCGACCTTGTGGGTGGTGTTGTCGGTGCGGCATTTCAGTTTGTTCTGTTCTGATGGGACCTTATCCTCTAGATCTTTGTGATGTGTGTGCTGTGTATGTTGTGTTTGTACTCTGCCATGTTGCGGTTTCATTAAGTTAAAGCAGTGCTCGTCTTAAGCCCAGGGGCAGAGGCAGGGGTCGAGCAGGGGCTAGACACCGCCATGGTTCGGCCCCCCTAAAGTTCTGCAGCGGAGACTACTGCTTAGATGTGCAGGTAATTAGCGTTAGCCTCCGGCCATTGGCAGAAACATACATGTAACTCTCTCAGCAACCCACGACTCAATGGCCCAGGCCCAAAAATAGTGTGAAATAGCCCATCACATGATCAGATGGACCGCTCGATCTCTATTCTCTACTGCTGGATGCCATAATATCCAAATCCATTCATCTAGACTTCGTACAGAACAACTCCCGACTGATTTATCTCCTTCAACCATTCACAGCCGCCGCAAGGGCTGTCTAGCTATAGCGTCCAATCCCTAACGCAGTCGTCTAGTGTTGGTCACCGCGCCGGCCGGTCGAGCGCCAGTCGACCGCGATGCATCTTCCACAGAGTCTCAAAACTGCTAACCATATATATGTCTTACTGAAGGTATGTCGTAAGATGTTGCTATTACATACATCTATTTGTATATTTGAACTTCTGCTACATTGATACAAAGTAGTAGTAGTTAGTCAGAAACTTTTTGGTCTAATTCGAATCGCACAAGGTAAAATTCGATATAGATTAGGTAGTAATCCATTTATTTATTTCTTACAAATTCTGCTATGCTTATGAAGAGGAAATAGGCACCTACTAATACTTCAAGTTAGTTCATTATTCAACCTTCTACCACCGAAAGGTGCGCATGAAATGTAACCTGTGAGACGCAATCACTCTGATCTCAGTAGATTGATATCCAAACCATCGACTAAATATTATAAACTGGGTATAAATCCCATAGTAAGGTAGAACAAAAATGGCATACGATATTAGTCTCTGCTAATGTACCACCGTCGTTTTCTCGCCCCCCCTTCCCTATATTTAAATCCTGGCTCTGCCCCTGCTTAAGTCTACCGGTTAAAATAATGAAACCATATGTGATCATATATTGTGCCCTCACAGTTTTCATTCAGTTTTCTTGTAATTAACTGGGTAACTCTTCTCTTCTTACTTAATAAAAATAACAAATCTCGTATCTTGTTGGAAAACAAAAACCCGTAAGACACAAGATGTCTTTTTACGAAAGGTACGGGATGTGGTCACAGTCGTCACACACTCTTAATCTTCACCCGTTTGGGAGTCTACAGAAGAACATGCCTGCACCTGTGTTGCAGCAAAGTGGTGAAAGCTTTCATTTTCACATTGAGCTCATCCTTTTCCTTTTGTTTTGGGCTTCCTTCCAAACCTATGTTCTCCACATGGGTTAGTTCACTCTTTCTACTATGGTTGTTGTCTTGTTGATGGTTCATACACGAATAACTGATGGACTAGCATGTGGTGCCATTGATGCGTTGGAGTAGCCGAGTGTCGCAGGTCCTTGTTGTTATAAAAGCGACAAGCAAATAACGAAGAACGAAACAAGAACACACGCAGGGGACACAAGATTTAACGTGGAAAACCCCTTCCAACACAGAAGGGGAAAAAACCACGGGCGCCAGCCAGCAAAACTTCACTATATCGGGAGGTGTTTACAAACGCCGTGGGTTATCTTATAATCTGATAAACCCTAGCCGGCGGCTTACAAGATGTATATATAGGCGGTGCCAACGATCCTCGCTTCGCTCGTCAGAAGTTAGCCTCCCTTTAGTATATGAATTTGGATCACAATACAACAAACTCCACCTTAAGACAAATTCCATCTTGCAGCATGAATTTCAACAATCTCCTGAACAACAAAGGAAAAACACTTGCTGGCGCCAACATCCACTTGGGATAAACAGTTATACCAACCAAGCTCGAGCAAAGCTCAAACTTGGAAACATGAACTGGCTTTGTCATCATATCAGCAGGATTATCATGAGTACTTATCTTGCATACCTTCAGTTTACCTTGACCAACAATGTCGCGAACATAATGGTACTTGATATCAATGTGATTTGTCCTCTTATGGAACATTTGATCTTTAGTAAGGTATATTGCACTTTGACTGTCAGAAAACAAGTTAATGCAAGAATCATCTCCACACAGCTCAGCATACAAACCTTTCAACCAAACAGACTCTTTGCAAGCTTCATTAATTGCTATATATTCTGCTTCGGTCGTAGATTGGACAACAACAGATTGTAACGTTGCCTTCCAACTTACAGCACATCCACCAACAGTGAACAAATAACCTGTGAGGGATCTTCTCTTATCCAAATCGGCAGCAAAATCTGAATCCACATAGCCTACGAGTCCCTCATCGGTCTTGCCAAATTTCAAGCAAGCTTTGGATGTGCCACGAAGGTACCTGAAAATCTACTGAACAGCTTTCCAATGTTCTTTACCAGGATCAGCTAGGTATCGACTGACCAAACTCATAGCATATGATAAATCAGGACGAGAACAAACCATGGCATACATCAAGGAACCAACAGCACTAGAATATGGAACTCGGGACATGTACTCAATATCTTCATCAGTACTAGGACATTGCAATGCTGACAATTTGAAGTGAGAAGCAATTGGTGTACTAACAGATTTTGCATCATGCATATTAAAACGATGAAGAACTTTCTGAATGTAATTTTGCTGACTAAGAAATAACACACTAGATTTTCTGTCTCTTGTAATTTCCATACCTAGTATTTTCTTAGCAGCACCAAGATCCTTCATCTCAAACTCACTACTTAATTGTGACTTTAAAGTAGTGATCTCTTTCTTGCTCTTGGCAGCAATCAACATATCATCAACATATAACAACAAGTATATTGGTGATCCATTAACAAACTTGATATAAACACAACTATCATACTTAGATCTCTTAAACTCATGTGCAAGCATAAATGAATCAAACCTTTTGTATTATTGTCTTGGAGACTGTTTCAGACCATAAAGGGAACTCTTCAACTTGCAAACAAGATCCTCCTTACCAGGCACAACAAAACCTTCAGGTTGGTCCATGTATATCTCCTCCTCAAGCTCACCATGCAGAAAAGCAGTCTTTACATCTAGCTTCTCAAGCTCAAGATCATGCATAGCCACAATACCAAAGAATGCACGAATGGAACTATGCTTCACAACCGGTGAGAATACATCATTATAATCAATACCTGGAATTTGGCTGAAACCTTTTGCTACTAACCTTGCCTTAAACCTCTGAGGCTCATTAGGAGACAATCCTTCCTTTCTTTTAAATATCCACTTACAGCGGACAGCCTTCTTTTGTTTAGGCAAGGGCACAACATCCCATGTGCCATTCTTGTCAAGCGATTGCATCTCCTCTTGCATAGCAGTAAATCCACTTCACGCGGTCAACGGATGCAACGGCCTCAGTATATGTAGCAGGTTCAGTATCATGCTCCACCTGTTCAGCACAACTCAAAGCATGATGAACAAGATTACATTCTTCAATTAAACGAGGACGTGGACCTTTGTTACGCCTCGATCTACCGCAGCTGGATTATACCACGAGATTTTCTCTGTGGCAAGTGAAGATGAGGGCGATACTTACCCAATCTTCTGATCTGGATGAAGCTCTTGATGGTTTTGGCAAGAAAGATGCCAATACCTGGACCGACGATGAAAATAGGAAAGATCGTAAGGCTTTTTCATTAATTCAGCTTCATCTATCCAACAATATCTTGCAGGAAGTGCTGGCTGAGAAATTCGCAGCGGCGCTGTGGTTGATAGCACGTAGAGGGTCTGTCCTCTCGTGTATTGTAATACTCCTCCAATTATAGTGATACGCCGCCGTGCGTTCCGTGGTTTTTCCCGTTTGGGTTTTCCACGTAAAAATCTGTGTTCTTGTTCTTGTTTGATCTACTTTTATTTGCACAATTTTATAACAAGTGGTATCAGAGCCGAAGGTTTTAAGATCGATTTGCTGCCCTAGGAGACTTCTCCGTTGTGCTCCTAGCGCTGCACCGTGCAACATCAATTGGATTAGCAGCCGCAGTCTTGCGGTGTCATGCAGTTTTGTCACGGTTGTGATTTCGTGAGATTGGATCTACAGATCGAGATCGAGTTTCGGCGGCGGTATCGCTTTTAGCGATTTGTTTTTCCGCAACGATCTGGCGAGTCGGCCTCGCCCGTCGCCTCAAGCCGCCGAGATTGCCAACCCTGTTCTGCTGCTTTCGTCCGTGTGCAAATCCAATCCGATCGGATCAAGTCTCTACACGAGTATTTTATTCAGCTGTGTTCAGTCCGTTCGATCCCAAGCACTGCCAGGTCCTGAATCTTCGAAGCAGAAGAACTGCATCCTTCAACCAATTAAGGTACTACATCCAGCAAGTCCCGAGGCAAGGTATGCATTATTGCAGAAAGAAGTCCAAATCACCCCCTAAGTATTGTGTCTGGGACGCTAACCCCCTTAACTTTAAACTAGGTCAAATCACCCCCCCTAACTATACAAAACCAGGCAAATTACCCCCTAACTACCGATTAGCTGTTTTTTGAGCGGTTTAGGCCACGGCGGACAGGAGGTAAACGCCACGTCTCCTGTCCTCCTCCTTCTAAACGCGACACGTATCCGCAGCAGGCCCACAACCACCGACCCAGCCTTATCTCTTCTTCCTCTCACTCGATTCTCTCCTCCGTTTCTTCTCTCCCCTGCCGTACCTGCACTTCCCAATCCTCTCCGCCGCTCACACCCCTCGCCGGCGCCCACCCACCCAGATTCCGCCCTTGACAGCGCTTCCCCGTCGCCCATCCCATGATGATTTTGTAGAGCTCCTCCCGAGTCCCGACCGTATGCCTCGAGGCTTGATGCCACCGCCCATGCCCGTGCCACGACGCCGCCGCGATTTTCGACTCACTACGTTGCTACTGCAAGCACACCGCGCCCAAACTTCCCTCTCTCTCTCTCTCTCGACCCCGACTGCTACCGGGACCTCCGGCGCGGCGTTGCTGCAAAGCTATGTCGCTCGCGCCGCTTGCTGCAAAGGGCGGTGTCCTGCTTCCAATGACGACCGCAGCTGCTGCCAGCGCCGACCGGACCTGCTCCAACGCGGGCGGTCGGTGCTCCAATGGTCCGCCGCTTGCTGCAAAGGTAGGTTGCTGCCGCTACAAATGGCGACCGCCGGTGCTACCATCGCTGGTTGCTGGTGCTACAAAAGATGAAAAGATTCAGCGACACGTGCCGCTGGCTGCTACCGTGGCCGCCGTTGCTGCCACCGCCGGCCGCCGCTGCTGCAAAGGTTGGTCGCGGCTGCTACAATGTCCGTCACCGCGTGCTGCTAGGTGGCACAGTCGGCCGCCTTTCTGCCACCACCGGCCGCCGCTGCTGCAAAGGTAGGTCGCGGCTGCTACAGTGTCCGCCACCGCGTGCTGCTACCCGTCAATGCTGCCAATGACAGCGGCGCTGCTGCAAGTGCACCGCCGCGCTGTAGTTACTACTGCTACAAACCAAGGGTCGCTGCTGCTGCATCTCAGTCATGGCCGTGATTTTTCTGCAAGCCGGAGAAGTAATAAAGTATGCTGCTCTGGGCGAAGGTGCTACCTTATGCGGGGGAGAACTTCGTCGTCGGCGGCTATCGCTGTTGCGAGTGAAGGATCCGGCATCGAGCCATTATCAATTGGAGCAGTTAGAGGAACCGCGACTGCATGGAAGAGAAGACAGGGTTAGGACACGGGCTGCAGCTGCAGGGAAGAGCAAACAACGGACAGCGGGCCGATGGGCCGACGGGCGGACGACAGAGAGCAGGTGCTAGCGCGGCGATCATCGTCTCACCTCGTGGCCGTGGTCGTGAGAGAAGAGAGGAGCGAGCGAGCTGGCGACGACGCAGGCGCGGCGCGGAAAGTATGGCCCAGGTGCCGACCAGGTAAGAATACAGATGGTTCGTCTCAACCATGCCAACGTGGACCAATACCGTTGTACACCTGGCCAAAACCTGTGCCTAAACAGCTAATCGGTAGTCAGGGGGTAATTTGCCCGGTTTTGTATAGTTACGGGGTGATTTAACCCAGTTTAAAATTAGGGGGGTTAGCGTCCCAAAGACAATACTTAGGAAGTGATTTGGACTTCTTTCCATTATTGCAACTTCACGTGAAGTCTTTGAAGACTACTAGTTCAGTCTTTGCCTCTGTTTGCTCCGTCCACCAGGCAGTACCAGGTGCTATCCGTTTATGTTTTTGCTCTGCAGTTTTTTTTTTTACATAGAATTTTTCTGTCGCTTGTACTACTTTGTGATCACAGTTTTATCGATTTATGGATATCATGAAGTACAATGTTTAGCTGTTGTATTATGATACAAGGTTTTTCCTATAGCAAGCTAAGATGCGAGCGTTGTTGGCGCAAGCCAATTATAAGGATGCACTGGATAGTTTGGAAATAAGTATGTTGCTGTTTGGACCAATGAGGAGAAAGGAAAGGATTCCTGCACCACCTATGTTCGATGTTTTACCACCAGTATGATCATCGTTTTTGATAGTTTTCAGTTCAAGGTGGAGTTTGGTGAATTGTAGCCTGTCGGGAGATATGATGGATGCAAGTTCAGATGATATGTTGTTGCAATTATATGAAGAGCACAATTCAGTTATCTAGAAGAAAGAAATATGGAGGAGGTAACTTTTATGCCTGTTGGTAGCCAGCATTATATTCTTTGCTCTCCAGAGTTTTTGTTGTTATGCATGTGAAGGTTTTGCTTTGTTACTCAAGTTCGTGATGAGGATTATTTGAGGTGCAATGAGATTGTTTTCTGCTAGATACTACAACATTTAGTACTGTTAAGTTTCAGTGCAATTCAGTTGTCTATGCTCTTTCAAGAGGGGTCTATTGCAGAGTTGAAGCTCCATTGCATGTTTGAGGTTTCATCATCCGACAGTTGTTCTACAAGGCAGTTTTTTGACTATGTCATGGATTTTCATTAACCATTATGAGTCAGTAGTTTTTGGTGTACGTTATGCCCTTCGTACCAGATGCTCTTGCATGAGTATGTTTGCCGAGGTTTGTGTTTTCTAGTTTGTAGCACGTTTCAGATTTCATGAGATGAGTTCTTCACAATGTTATGTGCACGAAGATGTTGCACTATGAGCTATGCGCTCGTTCAAGCACCACAGGAGATATGATGACTTATGTCATTTGATGTTTGAGCAGTTTCAGTTTTTCTTTGAGGTCAGTGGCACAGACTCAGACTTTTGCTGGGGTTTTACAGGATACCCAGGTTCATATGTCTGCTTTGTTGACAGCTGTGTTGTTTTCTGGACGACCCAAAGTTGATTTACTCAATTTGACTTCAATAGAAGTTTATTAGTCATATGGATGTTTCAAGGCATAAGATTTACTTGTGATGATTTTAGTTGAGAAGTTGAATGCTATCTATAACTGTTGCAAGGGATTTCGGCTCAAGGTGGAGTTTGTTGTATTGTGTTCCAAAATCTATTTACATATTGTACTATGGAAGGAGTCCTAACGGACTATGACATGCCATACGTGCTAGGCGTCCCTGCAGGGCACAACGTATGGGCTAACTTCTGATTCCGCTATGCTTCGGCCCAAGCCTCCGGCGATGGGGCTCGCTCCGCTCGTCAGAAATTAGCCTCCCTTTAGTATATGAATTTGGATCACAATACAACACTTGTCAAGCTTCAACACAAGTCCTTGGCAAGCATCCAGACCTTGCAGCGCCACTTTTATTGTGGTTTGGTCGGAGAGATTGAGATGAGGGTTAAAAGGGTGTCATAGTTGGCGTTGCATCAGGATGACATTGCCAAAATCAGCACAATACACAAAAGAGTTTCCCTGAGATTTTGTCCTGTACTTGCGCATCCTTATTTCTCTGTAAACGATTCTCAGTCCTGTTAGCGCATCTCCACCGGCGCCTTCTAAATAGGCGTCGGCAGGGGCACTGGCATAATCGTATGGGGGGGTGTAACTGCATCCACCATTTGGGGGTGCTGCTCCCACACTGCCGATCCCAAACCGGCGGTCTCAATAGGATTTTTTAGACAAACTAAATATTTTCTTCTAGTTTCATTTTCATGTCATTCAAGATCGAGGAATGAATAATATATTAGCAGAGAGAATTTGGATTCGCTTCGCGGGAGTAAAACATTATTCATTCCTCAATTTCGGGTAACATGTGAAATTGGCATCAGCTCTAGCCTACTGGCCGCCCGGCTCTATGGAGAGGTGGACGTACACGTACGTTGTTGTACGACTCAACGATCGCCCGCTGCTGCGCCGCCTGCTCCTCCGCGTCTGGACCATCATCGATCCCCCGCTTCTCTCTCCACCGCGAACGCCAAGTAGGCCGCTCTATGCGTGGTCGCCGCCTCCTAACGCAGCAGCTGCTCCAGCTCCTCCCGCCGCCGACGGTGCTCCACCTCCTGCCTCCGTAGCCGCAGTTGCTTCTCCTCGAAGCGCCGCAGTTCGTAAACTTCATCCTGATGTCGCTGCTCCTCCCGTACCTCTCGCCGCCGCTGAAGCTCCTCGCGCTGTTGCTGCCACCGCACCGCCTCCTAGTGCCGCCGCTCCGCCTCCTGCTGCTGCCTCGTCCGCGACAAATGCATATACTGTCGCCGCTAGCGCCTCCTCCTCCCACGCCTGGTACTCTGCGAGCTCCGGGTCCTCCTCCACGGCGTTGTTGCAACGAGAATACATTGTGGGTTTAGATTTTTGCATGACTGAAGTGAGGGGCAAGGAAGGAGGGGTTCATATAGACCGGCGGCGAGGCGGGAAACCTCCCGCGCGGCATAGTGGCGGGAGAGTTTCCCGTGCGGCGTCGTGGCGGGAAATCTCCCGCCACTAGTAGAAACAGGCCTTTGGTCATGCACCTTTGGTCCCGGCCGTGTCCTGGGCCTGGACCCAAGGCCTGGCCACTTCGCCCCGAAAACGCCCAAGCGTACGACACTAATTGGTCCCGGTTCGTTAGGACCCATTTGTCCCGGTTTGAGATACAAATGGGCGAGCCCTATATATATGGCAGCCCCTCCCTCCCCACTCTCTTGTTTTTTTCCTGGTGGGAGGAGTGTGGGTTTGTGCTAGTCTTTTTTTTTGCTAGTATGCACTAGAGGTGTTTGTTGAAATGTGTGTTAGAGCGACGCCACTCGAGTTCACAGAAGACAAGCATGATATGAGGTGCTCGAGCCTCACTTAAGCTTCCTCCTCTTAATTTCCACTTGTCCTGATTGTGTGTGATATACAGTTGTTTGATGCAGATGAGCCATCCATGGATGTACGGTGATCGACACACACCCGCTTATAGAAAAGGCGTGCATTCTTTTCGCGATGTGGCCGAGGCGAACAAGCATGGTGATGTCTTTATGTATTGTCCATGTGTTGATTGTAGGAATGAGAAGGATCACACTTCATCAAGAGTCATTCAGAGCCACCTGCTTCATTCCGGTTTCATGTCTGGCTGTAATGTTTGGACGAAGCACAGAGAAAGAGGGGTTATGATGGAGGACGGCGATGAAGAAGAGAATGATCATGGCAACCGATCTATGTCCCTGAGTACACTGATACGGCAATGGAAGACAATGAAGAAGAAGGTCAGGGTAAGAACAGGAACCAGATGAGCCCGCTGTTTGATCTTGGTCAGGTCATTTCTGATGCACGACGAGGCTGCGATACAGAAAAGGAGCAGTTGCAGTTCGAGCAGATGTTACAGGACCACAACAAATTGTTATACCCAACTTTTGAAAATGGCCAGAAGAAGCTAGACAGCACACTTGAATTGCTGAAGTGGAAGGCATAGAGCGGTGTGGCTGACTTGGCATTTGAAAAATTGCTGCTAATAGTGAAGAACATGCTTCCAAGAAAAAAACGAATTGCCCGCCAGCACATACGAAGCAAAGAAGCTTGTCTGCCCTCTAGGATTAGATGTGCGGAAGATACGTGCATGCTCTAATGATTGCATCCTCTACCGCGGTGAGAAGTACGAGAATATGGATAAATGCCCGGTATGCGCTGCATTGCGGTATAAGATCGGAAAAGATGACCCTGGTGATATTGAGGGCGAGCCACGCAGAAAGAGGATTCCTACGAAGGTGATGTGATATGCTCATATAATACCACGGTTGAAACGTCTGTTCAGAAACAAAGAGCATATCAAGTTATTGCGATGGCACATGGAAGACCGTATGCCAAGTTGTCCGGAAACATCGTCGGGGGCGCATGCACGATGTGGGGCAATAGTTAGGCAACTGGGATGGTTATCTGGTCACGTGATCTTTTTTTTTTTTCTAACACGACGTATAAATATCATATGTATACGGACATGCATACATAGACTAGATATGTGTTTTAGCGGGTCTAAGGTAGAAAGAAAAACTAAATATAACCCTTTAACTTCGGTTAGAAAGGAGCACTGAAGCAGGGCTCGTACGCCATCTGTATCTGTCTTGCTACGAATTCTCAATCAGCAAATAATCAACTCTGCCAAGTGGTAAGTTCAGTTAGGCCAGGCTTCACATAAACCTCTGACCACGACGTGATCGATCCTACCACCACTACATGTCGTAGCAAAACAGGTAGCGGGCAGGCATTCTTCCTATAAATGTTCAAAGACTACTCAGCCATGCAAGACACCTGAGAGGGGCAAAACGATCTGAGCCACCCGTTTCACCCTCTACAGTAAATACTCAGTCCCACTTTTCACAGCAGCCGTCCGATCGGTGAGTTTTTTCCTCACCTGCTCATCTTCCCAACGAGTCTATGACGCGTGGGTTCAGCAATGTGCGAGGTCCAACGGTCAGAGGCAGCTACGGGTGTTAATTCGCGTCGCCTTTGAGTCTACAGCGGCTGAACGGTGAAAACCTAGATCGGGGACACACCCAATCCACTCCCCCCAATCCCCGCTCCTCCTCTCCTCCCCAACCCACGTCTCTTCTCCTCCCCAATCGCCGGCCGACCTCTCTCTCCCGCTGCAGCCACGCGTGAGGCCGGAGAGGCCACTCCCCAGGCGATGGAGAAGCGTGAGAGGGCACTCTCCCAGCCGCAGAAGGCGTTGGATTGGATGGAGGCTAGCGCCGCGCCGCCTCTCCCCTCGTGGAAGGCTATGCGTGCCGAGATCGCGCTGGGAGGATCCGCGGCGGCGGCGACTGGAGGCGCCGGGCGCGGCCGGAGATAGGCCGGCGCAGGGTGGATCCGCTCCGGCGATGACCGGAGGCGACGGGCTCGCGCGGGGCGGATCCACGGCGGTGGCGACTGCAGGCGCCAGGCGCGGCTCGTCTACGTCGCGGCCTCGTCCTCTCCTCTTCGGATGTCGGCGCGGGGAGGCGGCCGTACCGGCGTTCTGGCGAGGAAGGAGCGCATCGGGCCACTGCGCGTCGCTCGCCTATGTCGCGGCCTATGGTCAGGACGGGCAGGCGACCGTGGCAGCGTTCCTCCCCGGTGTCGTCTGCATCTTCCCCGCCAACATCCTTGGCGGAGTTCCTCCCCAGTTTTTCCTCGGTCAGCGGTGACTCGTGGCGGAACAAGGGCTCCTAAGACGGCTCACGCGTTGCGGAGGAGCTGGGTCGAAGTCGCTGCAGTGGGGTGAGCGCCGACGGAGTTGGCGACAGGGAGAAGATGCACAAGGAGGATGGCACGCAGGGGGTGTGCTCTTCCTGGCTGGGAGGAGATGACGTGATTGATGTATTCTGCTTTGGTTCTGCTTTGAATTTGTATAATTGATTCAATGAATTGTTCACATAGGCTAATACGTTTTCTCTGGTTGTAGTCCAGGCTCAGTGTGAGATTTGGACTGAGATTGAGACTGAGAGGTGCTATTTGCTCATTTATAGACCCTTCTTTTTACTATGAGATTTCTTCAACTTATTTTTGCTCCCGAATTGAGGTATGTTTCTTGAGAGGTGGAAAATCAGAAGCTGTGTATGAACCGTACTGGTTGAGGAGCATGGAGATGAAGAGAATAGGAGCTTATGCCGGCTGGGTTGTGGTATTTTTATAATATGGAGATCAGGTGGTTCTACAATCTCATCTTAGTGTATCCTAAATATATCGTTTTTATTTCTGCTATAATCTTGCTGATTTGATGTGGTTAGTGTAGTAGTAAATCTTGCAGCCACCAACTTATGCTTTTGAGGTTTAACTTTTGTTTTTTTCTTGAGTAGGTTGGTCTAAAGGTGAAGAGCTTCAAGGCCTTGTCAGTTTGCAAGGCGCTGGTTGTTGATGCGAGCTTATTTGGAGCCTCCAGATTATCCTGGGCATCATCAAAAGGATGGCAGCAATGGCGTAAGTTTTGAATAGCTCTGAATCTTGAATGATTCCACTGGACACTAATTACCAATGTTACCGTAATAATATTGTTGTAACTATTATTCAGCTCTGTAATCTTGCTGATTTGATGTGGTTAGTGTAGTAGTAAATCTTGCAGCCACCAACTGATGCTTTTGAGGTTTAACTTTTGCTTCTTTCTTGAGTAGGTTGGTCTAAAGGTGAAGAGCTTCAAGGCCTTGTTGGTTTGCAAGGCGCTGGTTGTTGATGTGAGCTTATTTGGAGCCTCCAGATTATCCTGGGCATCATCAAAAGGATGGCAGCAATGGAGTAAGTTCTGAATGGCTCTGAATCTTGAATGATTCCACTGGACACTAATTAGCAACGTTGCCGTAATAATATTGTTGTAACTATTATTCAGCTCATTATAAAATTGTTGATGGTTAAGAGGATTTGCTGCTGTTTTTGCAGCTTCGTCATGGATCTGAGCAAAAAGAAGAGTCCCAGGAAGGTGATTTGTAGGAAGGAGGCGACCAGTACTGGTCAAAACTGTTGTGTTGGAGGAGGGTGAATTTTCCATCTATAATTTTGAATTTAGTTTACTTCGGCACTAAAAAACTGTACATTAACTGTTGGTTCTTCACATTTTTCGTTAGCATTATATAGAGTCTTTATATTCTTTCATTTTTTGTCTTTATATTTCTAAGTGTGCCATTCTAGGACTATTTTGAGCACCTGGTCAGTCTTGCCATGTGAACCATTTCTTATGGCTTTGTAATGTTGATAGGCAGCACAATGTCTCTTGACTAGGCCATAAATTATCTTATTTTCAGGACTATATTTTTTTTGTTTAGGAAACAAAGTATTATATGTTTACTTATTTTTGTCTCTCTTATTTTGTAGATTTGGTCCTTTCTTTCGTTAAAATGGTAAGAGATGCCTGCAAAGTATTACTCCACTGAAGTCTGAGATGAGTATACAGGAGTATGAGTCTTCTATTTGCAGGTAGGTTCTCAGCATCTTACCACTAGCGATTACATGCAGCATTTATGTTAATATTGTCCATGGCTGGTACAAGAAAGCACATCTTCCACACCTCTCTTTCCGTGTGTCTTATGCTTTGTTGTGTCCACACAATAGTTTTTCTCAAATTCTACATCTCCTCTCTTCGAGCTGCGAGCGGGGAAGCGTACTGGAGGGTGGCTGCCGGGGCTTGGCGTGAGTTCTTGATGGCATGGTGAGGTGAGAAAGCTTTGTTCCTTCTTTTTTGTTTTTTTTATCCTTGTTTCGGTCTTGATTGTTTCTATAGTGATTGTGACAATCCATGCTATCTTCTTTCTCCTACATGGTTAGATTTTTGGTTAAACTGCTATGTACAATAAAATAGTGATTCGCTGTGGGAAAGGCTTATGTTGCATTCCCCGATGTATCTCCAGCAGCAAATACATCGTTACATGTTTCAAAGTTATGAACTCTAAGCGGCAAACATTGGAAAACAAATCGGTGGCTTTATATTTTGAAAGCTGGACGAAAATCTAATTTATTGATGTACACTAGGCCGTATTTAAGAATTTGATTACCCATTCATGCATTAATACTTTGAGAAGTGTACCAATGTGTCCTTCTAATTCGTATATGATGCATGAACATGGTGGTTAGCGTAAGAATCATCCATTTGCCTCACGTTTTTCTTTTGGAAAGTAGACCACTTGGATATTTCACCCGTCTTGACATGTAGAGTATTTTGGAGCAGTACTCGTACTTGACATGCATAATTATATTTACTTCATTTGATGTAGATTCCAACTCAATCCATATTACTAGAGATGACCTTCTACATGCGTTATGAATATATGACCTATAATTCTTTTACCGATTTTATTTGCTCTTTATAATTCATTGATACTATTACATTAGTATACTGAAATAAAAGTAGTGCATGTAGATTAAGAAAATCTTCATTTCTACATAATGCAAGCCTTTGCCATGATTGTCCTTCTTCTTGGTACTTATTTATTTAGCATTTGAATTGAGTGTTATGTCCCTATTATTGTTGTCCCTGTGCATCTTAAGTAAGTGTTATGGCTCTACTAGAAAACACATCATGTCCCTTCTTTTCTATTTTTTAAGAAAATGGTTCTCACAATCTGATTTAAGGGAGCAAGACATCATCAGGTTTACTTACTGATGTGGCCTCTGCGTCCCGTGCGCTGGTGGTGCAGTCCGCTCAGATCAGACACAAGCAGGTAGTTGTAGATACCGTATCTTCAAATGAGGTAATTAATCATAAACAAGTAACCGTGCAAATTTGTTTGTGACATATCTGAGCTTGAAATTATATGTACACAACCCGCATTAGGCCTTGGGTTTAGGATGGTTTGCGACCGTGTGTTTGTTATTGAGGTGCTTCATAGTTTTCATCCTCTAGCGTTCTGGTCTTTTTCTTTTTCTTGAGTAAAGCACTCTGATTTTCAATTGCTAGCTAATTGATTCTTTTCCTGAACACAATGTGCGCAGGACTGAGAAAGAAGAGCAGATTCTAGATAAAGAGTATGGTGGAGAAGAAGACCAAGGTGATTTATCTCTCTTGTGAACACAATCAAGTTTAACCCAAGCAATTGGTTAATTGGTGCTTATTGTTAGTAACTAAATATTCCTTAAGTATATAAAGCACAGAAAATGTCATTGTATGTATCAGGATGTTATATGCTATTCATGCTCTGAGAAATATTTCCTGTAGCTTTCCAGGTTATGTGGGTTACCCTTGTGTTTGATAGTCCATTCTTGGTTGGTGAGTACATTATTTTTTAGAAACATGAGTTTACCAAAAATATCTCTGGCCTAGGACTGTTAGTAAACAATTATCCATTATAAAGAATAAATGAAATTTAGTGTCAGTAGTCCCCCAACAATAACCTTTAATATGGTTTCCTCATGAATTATTACACTTTAGAGTTCAGAGGGTGCCATGATACTCAGCTTAGTTTGATCTTTCACTTTGTTGCTTTTCTACCGTCCAATCTCACTGTTTGACGAAAACTTTTGTCGCACCGCTGGTTAGTTTGGTAGAATAGGTGCCATTGAATGATACTCCCAGTTGCCTATCATGTAGGGATTTTGAGGTATTATTTTGTGCTATTGATGATAATCCACTGTATTATAATTAATCTGTGTTGTAGAAGCTTTAGCTGATCTGGTTTTGTATCTTTCGTAATTGATTTGAAGAGGTCGCACATGTTCTGTTTCAGGTACTCATAGCATCTACAGAGTGGGCCAATATTCGAAAAGAGCACAAGACTTGAGGATTTGAGCATGCTTGTAGGCTAGAAGCATCACCTTCAGACTTCGTCACTTGTTGACAATCTAAAATTGACCCTGAACTGATATGGGCACTTGCTAAGCAAGATGTCAAAGACAAGCACCAGCTGAAGGTTCTACCCCAACTTATATAAATTGTATGTTTTAGTATATTTTGTTAATTTCCATGTAATATGTAAACCATTGAAGTTAGATGTTAATCACACCATGTTTGGCATGCAGATGAAATAGAAAATACAGCCGGTAAAGGCACCAACGAAGGAAAACCTTCAGGCGTCAAACATGATGGAAGGATGTTGGATGGTCAGGTAATTAGTATAATCTACGTGCCTCAATGGCCTTTGTGGGCTGCTGATGATCACCCCACATACTATGCAATTTTACTCCTTGGTGCTTGCACATCCATGAAATCTGGATGTAGTGGATTCCACATGCTGCATGCATAAGTTTGGTTCTCTCTTATATAGAGTCCCCAGTTTTGTTCTCACGGGTTATAGCATTACAGCAAGTATATTATGGCAATGAGGAGTTTCATTTTAAATTTGTATTATTCATGTTTTCTACGGTCATATATGTTCTTCTCATTTTAGCATTGCATGTATTACTCTGTTTTACTATCAAGGTGTGTCTATTGTTCTACACAGCTGGTCACCGTCAGTAGCTAGAGATTTGTCTGATACTTGCTTGTGACAGCATCTACTTACTCATAAAGTGTACAAGTACAAACTTATTCACAGTATTATTGCTTTGTCCTACGGTAGTATTCTAGCTTAGAGTATTTTGGCTTTGTCCCGTGGTAGTACTCTAGCTTAGAGTATTCTAGCTTTGTCTTATGGTAGTATTATTGCTTTATGGTTCTTCTAGGTAAACCATCTCAGCTTCAAGATCAGAATTCATTTCTTGGAGGCACTGGTTTTACTAAGCCATGTTGGTATTCAGGTGCATTGCCTTGTATTTTAGTTCATTATAACAATACTTCTTGGGTAAAA
Organism: Lolium rigidum; assembly: GCF_022539505.1. Lineage (NCBI taxonomy): Eukaryota > Viridiplantae > Streptophyta > Magnoliopsida > Poales > Poaceae > Lolium > Lolium rigidum. The sequence continues at coordinate 361,543,037 of NC_061514.1, forward strand.
ATGATCCATCAATTATTTTTGAGGGAAGCAAGATGTTTACGATGCCCTCATTATAACAACACCCATCATCTTGGCATCATTCCTGCGTTTTGAGTGATGACAGTGTGCTTAAGGAGTATTTTTGATGTGCCATTAGGTCAAGTTAAATAATGGGAGCAGGTCACGCTTAAATATTATCATCACTCCCTTCAGTTGGGAGAGTGACTATTATTTGTGGCCCTATAACTGAATATAGGTAGCTTATGTTTATGTACTCCCTCCATCCCAAAATGTAAGGCATCTAACGATTAGTCAAAAGTCAATATTTTTTTAAGTTTGACCAAGTTTATACACAATAATATAAACATAATATTGGAAATTAGAAAGCATGAACTTTCATATTCTGTAGCTTTGAAATATTTGTTATTACCGCTACCCTTTTGTCATTGTTGTGGGCTAGCCCTTCAAATCAAATGTAATTTTGAAGTCATTCTTATAGCTACTTTGCCAGCTGCGGTACTTGATCAGGAGTAAGCCAGCGATGGCTTTACTAAACTATATCGTTTCTTTTATTCGACCCTGCTTTATTCATTGGGTTTGCTATTTTATAGACAACCATCATATGCTAGAAAGGAAGTGTGCTAGAATTATGTTGCAGGCCGTAAGTACAATATGTGGATGGATCAAGAACTATATATAAAATGATGCATTTCTTTCTGCTTGGTCAGCCTGTAAGTTGACGAAGAAAACTTTGGCCTCATTAATAATATGTAAACTTGTTGGGCGGCAGGCTTTTGTCAGGCGGTGGCGGTAAATTCTAGCGCATGCATTTGTGTGGCCTGTTGTAGCCAACATCAGCTGCAGCCTGTGGACAGGGGGCCTCCTCTTTTCTCTGCGTCCAGCACTCTGGTTTTCAATTGCTAACGGATGTTTTTCTAAACACGATAACACGATGTGTGCAGGTTTGAGGAAGAAGAAGGAAGTATCAAGAAGACCCAAGGTAATTTTTCTCTCTTATGAATAGAAGAATCTTAATCGCAATGTGTTCGTAGGAAACCTACTCCCACTGTCATGGTGAAATTCAATATAGATGGGGCATTTCGTGAGGAGTTGGAAATCGGAGGTTGGGGTACAATTTCCAAGGACTAAATGGGTTATTAGGTTTTTGTTGCAGGTGGAATGGTCAACTCACTTGTGCATCACAGACGACACTTGTGCATGCAATTCAATTCCATTTACTGAACAATATTGTATTAGTCAGGCTATTTTTCTTTCTTCTATAGACTGATTCTCAAGCGGGCAATGGATGATCTCTCAAGGTTGGGTGTGCTCATTCTTCAAGCCAAGTTTGGTTGAATTTCTCTTTTATCCAACATAGCTTTGAATATGTCTTGTGAAACTGTCACAAGTCAGCTCATGCTCTCGAGGCATTACATGTGGGAGGTTGTCCTGGCAATCATAATGTATGGGTTACAATTTTTCCTTGCGATGCACACTGTTTGTTGACAAAGATCTGGCAGTCCCATAAGGGAGTACATGTGTTTCATCTGAAAATATAAGATATAAATTGATATTAACCGAAGAGAGTAAACTATTCAGTGTGCAAACACAAATTATTCCTTAGTACAGTACCAATCATATATAAGTCCATGGATAAAGCTTATGGTACAATATTTTCTTGCTTGTGTCTTTGTGCCGGGGCCTTGTCGTGTGCTGCTTCTCCTATGGGTTGTTTGCTAGGCTGTTAAGATAATGTGATGTCCTACCTATCTGCCTTCGCGCTGCCACCTGGTTTATCTTCTTGGTTGTGGAATCAACCTCATGTGGTAACTACGTAAGCTTTTCTAAGTAGGATCTTATCAGATTGGGAGGGTTCCAGAAAAGCCACTGCTGGCAACATTTTGTTTATTTCAATCTTTTGATTAACTTCTCCTTTCTTCATAAGGTACACAGATTGTAGTGTTATTGACATGTAAGTTGAACAAAGTAGTCATATGTTCTTCAATCATTGCCTACATATTATGTTTAATGTGCGTCTTCTTATGGTTTAGATATAAATCTCAAACATATATAATATCATGGATAAAACTTATGGTTGCAGTATCGTAACCATAAAATTATGGATTTCGTATCATGTTGGGATTCTGGAATGACAACATATTGTCTTAGAATTTTGAAATGGTAAATCTTGGGGCCAGCAACAGAAGGCTGATGGCGTAGGTGGCTGATGGTGTGGGTGATTGTGGTTGATGGTGTGGATGGCCGCGACATAGTACTTGGTCAACGGATTAGGTGGATGGAGGGAGGTGTAGCAGATCAAGACGGAGGATAGGCAGATGGGTTAAGAGGAAGAGATTGAGCCGTTAATGCAAATTGCAATGGGATGAGCGGAATCAGCCGAGAATAGAGGTGGAAATTATTTACGCGAGGAAAATATTTGCAATAGTTCCTGGTTCCGATGGTGTCCGATAAGGGTCTCAAAATCTTGAACCCATTTTTTTTTTGTCTTGCTACTCACCGTAAGTAGAAACATTCTTCTTGGAATTAGTAATTGTTATTTTATGATTCTTTTTATGATGCTACCTTTTTACATACAATAACCATAATTGATGGGAGAGCCTATACAAAAGCATAAAAGCTGAAAAAATAGTGTGAAATTGTACTAAATTGTCATATCTTACTGCAACACCTCGATGGAATGGGTGTGTCTACAATTATACTAAATCAGCTAAATTCCAAGATAATTCTTAATGCTAAAATAAGCTAAAACTTATAGGTTAGATTCTGCCATTTGCGCGATAGCGCAACGGATCATCTAGTGAGGAGTAGTCCTAGGTGCTGGCGTGCTGCTGTAGGACAGCTTAGAGCATGTCCACCAGGGGCCCTAAATAAGCGCCGGTAGGTGTGTTGGTACCGCGATATGAGAGTCGTCTGATATCTAATTTGGGGAGCGGTTGCACACACTAGTAACATCAAAAAAAATTCCAAAATAAGTTTAAACAAGCAACTGACGAAATTTCATTTAAATTTATATAAAACTTAGTAAAACCTAAAATTCAAACTAGATCGAATCCTAATCTACTGGCCATAGGTTGGGGCGCGCGAAGGATCTGCCTCGTCATCTTTCTTCCCCCTTGCCGCCTGCATTCGTGCCCGCCTCTTCACCCTTGCTTCGTGCAACTGGCGGTGGAGCATGGCCACCGGCGACGCTGGAGCTTGCCAGTGGCGCTGCCCCCAGAGACGCAAGCCATTGGCGAGACGCCTCATTCTGGACGAGCCTCGCTTGCTCACGGGTGGCCGCCTCAGCCTGCTGAGAGTTGAACTCAAGGAGTTTCTGTCGCTTGGCCGCCATGAGAGACGCCCTGCCTCCTCCGTGGCCGCCCGCTGGAGCGAGCTCTCGACTGTGTGCTCGAAGTTGGCGTCGTTGACGAACTCGCGCTCTTCCTCCTTCAGCCCCCAGAAGCGCTGCATTTTGAAGGAGGCCAGGATCGCCGCCTGCTCCGGGTCACCGGGGACCTGCTGCTGCTTGCCCCACTGCGCTGCCTCAGCTTCAGCGTCTGATATGTACGCCTCGTCCCACTCGGCGAACTGGGAGTCGTCTGAGTCATCGGAGTTGAAGTCAAATTCTTCATCGGGCTGCGGCGGCTATGGTTGCGGTGGTGGTTGCGGCGCCGTTGGCGGCGTGCGGCCATTACGGCCAAGCATCGAGTATGTCGTATGCAGCCGCCGAGGCATTGTTCTGCTGAGGAAAGTGGCGGTGGTGGAAGTAGAGGATAGCGCGGCGGTGGTGGAGAGTAGAGGATAGCGCGGCGGTGGTGGAGAGAGGAGAAGATAGCACGACGGAGGAGGGCGTACTAAATAAGCGGTGCTAACTAGCTACACATCAGTCGAGACGTCGCATTTACGGCGGCATCTACGCATGGAGAACCGTTGGCTTCATCGGCAACCGGCCGCAGAGCATACGAGGCGTCACATTTATGATGCTGCCGGCCATTGGGTCGCTGCCAAGGTGGCCCCACCTGCGAAAACCGTCGTGGAGCTTGGCGCCGGTGTGCCCGATTTGCGCCCTTTGCAAAGGGGTCGGCACGGGGTTATCGGTGCTTCTATTGGGCTCGGATCCGCGCCGGCGCTTTTTGGGGCGCGCCGGTGAGAGCCCAAAAACTGCGCCGGCCCCCAAATAGCTATCGAGGGGCCGGTGGAGATGCTCTTAGCTGCATGTAAGGAACTTTTTTGTAAAACCTTTTTTATGATCTTAATGGAAAAGCAAGCAACCAATGGTTGTCTATTCTTCAAAACTATAGAGGCATGCATAGGAGTTAATTCCAAAAAAAACACCACATTACCGTGTGAAGTTCGCAAACCACCATTATTTAGCGAAATTGAAAAAAGTCACCAGTATTGCGCGAGTTCATTCTAATGTCCACTGATTCACATTTTTAGCCGTGCTAACGATGATTCTGACAGCGGGACCCACTATCAGGCTGACGTGGCGGCGACACCTTGGATGGGGAAGCGGTTGCAGGCGCGCTCGGGACGGGGGCGAGTGGCGGCGCGAGCGAGCAGAGGCGTGCGGTTGCTCCCGGTCGCGGCTGCAGGCACGCTTGGGACGTGGCGAGGGGCGGCGCGAGTGAGCAGGTGGCATCTTGGCAGAGGGCAGAGGTAGAGGGCGGCGGCGCCAGTGGCTAGGGACGGAGACGGGACGGGTCAAATAGAAGAAGAAAAAGAAGAAGGAGGAGCTTACAAGTGGGCTAAAATTTACAAAAAGGCCCTCATAGTTAGATCTGCCTCGGTTGCAAGGTTCTCTTTGCCACGTCAACACTGACAGTGGGACCCGCATTGAAAATGCGAATCAGTGGACATTGAAAAGAATTCGCTCAATACTGGTGGTTTTGAGCAATTTTGCAGAATACTGGTGGTTTCGCGAACTTTGCGCGGTAATATGGTGGTTTTTTTTAAATTAACTCCCATGCATAGGGACTTGGACGAGCAAAGCAGAGTGAAAACAAAAGCTTCTAAGTCAATGAACGGACGAGGAGATCTCCATGCACTTTTGTCCATGAGAGAGGTGAGAGCACATCACATTTGGGCCTTCTTTCATGGTTTTGCATCAAGTCTTTCTCTTGCATCCATGCAAAGGGTGTGGAAGTGGAACCACAATAGCCAGGCCTAGAGAAAGCAGGAGAGATGGGCACCTGGGGCATCATGTCCCCTTCCAAAATGCTACCACCACGAGCACATGCCCATGTTATAACTAGCTAAACATGGATTAAAGTAAGACAACATGACTCCTGTTTGTTCCTAGTTTTCTTTCAATTATCGTTTCTTGTTTGTGATGGTACGCAAAGAACTGGTAGGTGCAATTACCTGAAAATGCCAGGAATGACAAGCCATGATCATCTGATCAAGTCGGTAGATAAAAAAAGATAGTATTGGATTGGATGTTTCTCAGTGAGGTCGACCTCTTCGTCGAATTCAGTAGCCACCGGATGCACTACTTTGGTGAGGAGCAGATAAGGGAAATGTGGTGTATACGTGAGATGTGAGAGGAAAGATGTGAGAGGAAAGAAGATGGCTCTATCTGGATTTAGTGGCTACATCAATGGGCTTAGTGTTGACTGAATAATAGTCACCCTAATACACAAAGCATCTAGCATTTCTGTTTAAAGAATAAAACCTGTCATATAGATATACAAGTCAGAAGTTATATATAGCCATTGGACTGTCGAATTATGCAGGTGAGAAGAAAAAATCAAGCAAAGTCCGGACAGGGCAAATGACGAGGCAGCCTTACAGTCCCTGCCATGTTGAAACGATCCGATGGCGCGGAAAGATGACTAGGAGCTTTGTTCTCCTAAATGATCTTTATCTAATTGCGATGCTGCATGCGAAGAGGATTAAGAAAAGAGAAAGAAGCAAAGGGGTTTTGGAATGTTCTCAGGGACTCCATTGCTGGCACTTTGGCGCCATACCTCAAATCCTGCTACCATATCATGGGCTCATGGCTGGTTCACGCAGGCATGCGTGGTTGCTCCTTTTGATGGAGCCAGCCATATGGACCGCATGTGCCTGATATTAGAATCAGGCTAACACGTAACCTCACGAGTTGTATCTCATATCAATCCATATTCCCCCAACTTCAGAATTTGTCTCAGTTGGGTGTCTCTGTCAATGTGGCGCCAACATAGCATTCTAACTGGACCTCTCAATTCTGCAATATATAGCTTGTTCGAATTGCAGGATTGAAAGCCATATGCTTATTCCCTATATACTCTTTCACTCTTTGCAATCAGCCTGAAATAAAATTATTCAGTGCGTTCAACATCATACAAACCCCTGCCGTGCAGAAGGATCAAAGTTTAAGGACTAGATTCTGCAAATATACTGGTCGATCATCGTCTAGGGCACAAGAATTTTTGTGTTCAGGAAATGTTGTTCGAAATGTATGGGGTGTGGTCACGCACTCTCCACACTCCAGTTCGCACTCCCACTGATAGCTTCACCCGTTTCGGAGTCTACACAAGATCATGCCTCCACCTCTGCTTGGAGCAAAGTTGCAAAAGCTCTCATTTTCGTGTTGAGCTCATCCTCTTCCTTTCTTTTGGGCTTCCTTCCAAACCTCTGTTCTCCACATGGGCTACTTCGCTCTTTCTGCTATGGTCGCCGACGGTGCATACATGAATCATTGATGGACTACCATGCATGTGGTGCCCTTGATGCGTGGGAGTAGAGGAGTAGGCGAATGTTGCAGGTCCTTGTTAAGCTTCCACACAAGTCCTTGGCAGCCCAGCGTCCCTTTTGCTCGGCTTTGATTGGTGAGAGAGGCCGAGAGGGTATGGCGTTGCATCAGGATGGCATTGCCAAAATCAGCACAATAACATAAGAGTTTCCCTGAGCTGTAGATTTTGTCCTGCACTTGCGAACCCTTATTCTCAGTAAGCGATTCTCACTCTTCTTTTCATTTTGTTGCAGACCAGGTTTCTACTACGTTTGGAACTCATAATTTTGCACGAGACAGAAAAGACTCTCCAGTTGCTCTCTGATCTCCAAAAGGATCTGAGGTTTGTGAGGATGACACAGCTGATCACGGGACAAGATCACACAAACAGATCCATCCATTCTCTTCAGAGTATCTGTAGACCAAGCGTCAGATCAAAGATGCGCGCAGCTAGATGCGCGATCCAGAGAGGCAGAGACGCCCTGCTGCATGCAAATAAGATCCAGAGATGCCCTGGCGCTGCAAATCCTTCGGCATGCAACCCAACAAACGCTGCGAGATGGATCGGATTAGAATACGCGATCTTCCACGCACGCGCGTACCCATAGGTTTTCGAGGCACCGTATTAAGAAGAACAAGCACCCCGGTCCAAGAGCGCACACAAGTACCGTACAGAGCCGGTTGCCTGTTCCTGAGGCAGAAAAGAAAGATGAGACGGTGCTGCCGATCAGTGAAGATTACGGAGCATGGAAAACTTTGAGGCAGGGAGACGCGACGATGATCTCCGCTCCCGCCTCGAGATCCTGTCCCTGATGAAAGCTCACGCGCGCTCTCCTGGAGCTCGATCGCGCATTCTGCGATCACGAGCAACGCATGATATCGCAGACGAACTCGGACCTCACGATATTCCCTTCTGAACTCTGACCACGCACATCTCTTCTTCGTTGAAACTTCAGCGGGTCGGTGCAGTAGTACAGGCGTCGTGAGCATCTGACGGGCCGCGGCAGCCAACGAATGCATGCGGTACTGGGTTAGTAGACTTTGGGGCGAGTCGTCCCCTCAACGATCACATCGAGCTTGAGCCCTTCAACGCTAGTACCGTCGGTTTCTCAATTATCAGCTGTGCACTTACTGGAAAAAAATTGGTGACATGATCTGCTCTGGAAGTCAGAGCTCCATGGCAAGAAGAAAGAGAAACTGGAGTGGAGTGGAATCGGGGGCGTGTATGGATAGATTCGCCTGGCAAGAATCGAGCGCATGTCCTGTCCGGCCGGTGTCGAGCTGAGCAGAACCAAACGCGATGCAGCAGTCCCTACCCTACCCGAAAATTTTCACGCTGGAGTTGTTTTCTTGTATGACCTGCGCGAAACTTGGAGCTGGATTAGCAGAGACAGAGACGCAATAGATTACTCACGAATCATAAGGGGGGAAGATAACAAGCGACGCACAGCCTTCGTCTCCGGCTTGCAAGGTGCAGCGCTACTCTACAGGAACGTTTGGTAGGTCGGGGCGGAATCCTGCATCATTGACGTAGCGAGACGGGTGTCCCTGAGCATCGTGAACGGGTCACGGGTTATATCTGGTCCATCGTTTGGCAGCCTATATTGCATCACCTCCGAACAGAAGTGCACGTTGTTTGCATACCTGGATACAGTGTTTCATCTCTCTTCAGCCACAACACAGGTGTTTGGTTGCCATTTTGGACACTCAGGCAAAGTTTTTCCTCACCACATTCAAATATGGTGACCTTAACAACCCATAACGGCACACAAAAGAGCTCAAATACGATAATAAGCACAACACACAGTTAGATACACAACGAACATATTACTTAGTACCAAATCCTAGCTGTAAGGGTATATTGCCCATGTGTGTGGTTTTGGTAATTAGTGACAACTTCTATGGACTAATGTTTTCATTGAGTTTATATGAAGGAATATTCCATAGGTAGTACTTGTATTCCATGTGTTGGATTCAAGTATGGATGCCATGAAGATAAAAGATATACCTTGAGTATTGACATCAAGATCATCGATTTGAAGATATATATGTGATATGATCAAGAAGAAGAAATGAAGATGGAGTTCTTATGTGGAACTCAATATTAGCCATGCTCTAGCTTATGTGTTAAGCAATGAATGATCAAGATCTTGAGTGCTTGATTCCGAGTGAAGAATTGAAGATATGGCTCTAAGTCGGTATCATGATAATCTCATAAGTTGAGCTATGGTTGACTAAGATTTAGAGCATGCAAACAAATGAAGAATTCTATATACACCTCAAGGTAGTATGATAGAGCATGAGAAGATACAAGGTTGACCGATACAAAGAGTGAAGAATAGATTCAAGTTTGGTCAACACATGAAGCATGAAGAATGTGCCACGAGAAGTCATGTGGTATGGTAAGCCGTGTCAATTATGCTTTATGAACTAACCCATCATATATGTTCCCTTGTGTTGTCTATGTGGGTTAGGTATCTTTCCATGGGCATGCATTAAAAGTGAGATCTCATATAGCCATGAGAGGATGACGTCAAGTGGTGATCATCATCAAGGTTGAGTTGGGCAAGTTCAAGTTGAGCACCTCAAGAGGATCATATGCTTGAAGCTTGATGTCCATTTGGTGATAATGGACATGTGAAGATGTGCATCAATGGAGCTATCCCATCATGGTGTATGGGGGAGCATTTGTGAGTCTTCACGAAGCAACAATGATCAAGTGAGACATTCCGGTGAGTAGAGCTTGAAGAGCTATCATCAAGATTAAGCGGGATGCGCAAGGCAAATGTATGACCTTGATAGGTTTTCCTTTTATCGGTCTCAAGGTGGTTGATGGGAGACCGGATTATAGGATAGATAGCGGCACTATCAAGAGGGGCTTTCGGTTGGGTAACTTGATCACATCGTCTTAGGGAGCTCAACCCTTTGCATACTTGCATATCCCTATTCTTCTTGGTGTTTCTCTGTGAGAGGTTCTTGAGCTTGTTGCTAGCTTTACAACAAGCCCAAGTTCATCGAAAATGGAATCCGCATGCATCTTCTATTGCGTTTTCAAGTTTGGACGTCTTCACCGTTTCTTGACGGTGGGAGACTCCCTCTCTAAAATCTATGTTGGACAAGGCCACACTTAGGCACCGCTTAAGCACGCTTAGGCACTAGGAGATGGACAAACGCCCCGCCTAGGGCATAAGAGGAAGTCTAGGCAGTGTAACCAAGAAATTGTCTTCCACAATAAGAAATCATGCAATACTTCACGATCTTGATAGATCGGCATTATTATCAACGTATTTATTAGAAATTTACACATTTGCATGCTCTAAATTAATGTTTATTCACATATAATAACCTATATACACAATTGATGGGATAAATGATGCCCGCCTAGGCTGCGCCTAGGCCGCTTAAGCATCGCCTAGGCACTAGGCGAATGTCCATCGCCTCGCTTACGCCTAGCGCTTTCTATTTGTCGTTATCTTTCCAACAAAATTGGTTTCACGTCAATCGGAGTTCAGGAGCATTTTCTGTTTAAAATATAGAAAAGTTGTTTAGCCCCTGGCCGGTCTGTGGTCTGGTTGGACCGGCAGTGGCGCCGGTTGGCCCGACGCCGACCGGCCCCTGGACCGGTGCCATCCGAGGCATGTTCTGTAAGTCCCTGATCCGCCCCGGTCAAGGTCCGGCGCCAGGTTCGGTTTGGACCGGCCGGGTCTGGCATGTGGCCCGGTCTGGCCGGCCCCTGGCCCGGTTGACCGGCCTCCTCGACTGTGTTGAGCTGAATCTCATCCAACGGTTATATTTCTCCCTAGACTATAAATATGCCTTCTTCCACCTTGGACTGAATAAGTTCTTCCACTCTCTCTCCTCCATTGATGACTTTGAAGAACTTGCCCTATCTCTTGATTCCCCCCATGATTCTTGCTCATTCGTGAGGGATTTAAGAGAGGAGATCAAGATCTACAATCCCCACCAATCCATTTCTCCTCTAAGTGAGGGGAACCCTTTGGATCTAGATCTTGGAGTCATTTGTTGATTTCCTCTTTCTTCTTCCTCTCTAATATCATCCTAGCATCTGTTGCTTTGGTGGGATTTGAGTGTGAAGGATTTGAACACCTCTAGTGGTCTTGCTTTGCATCATTGCATTATGTTGAGCTCTCCACCACGATTAGTTCGAGTGAGAGACTGTGAGCTTGTTACTCTTGGAGGGAGACCTCCTAGTTGGCTTGGCGGTTGGTGCTCCGGTGATCTCTTCAAGGAAGATTGTGAAGAGGCCCGCCTTCTCCTTCGTGGAGCTTGTGGAGTGGTTGTGGAGCTTGCCATCTCCGGAGTGGAGGAAAAGCTAACCATAAGGAAAGGGCCATTATCCTTCGTGGGTTTGGCTCGGAGAATAGGGTAATCCTTCGTAGCGTTGGGGAATCCTTCGTGGGACCTCCACCCCTCCAAATGTGACGTACCTTCTTGCAAAGGAAGGGAACATGGGAATACATCCTCGTCTCCGCATGCCTCGGTTATTTCTATACCCGAGCTTACTTTCCTTGTGATAGCCATCGTGCTTGAAGTACATATATCTTGCTATCACTTGTGCTGCATATATCTTGTGCCTATCTTGCTTAGCTCTAGTTGTTATTGTTACACTTAGGTGAGCCTAGCATATTTAGAGTTTGTTCTTGTAGAATAAACATTAGTTTAATTCCGCATTCTTACAAGCCAAATCCGTAAGAGTTTTTAAATGCCTATTCACCCCCCCCCCCCTCTAGACGACATCTCGTCCTTTCACTAGCGCCTACTTAAACCTGGGGGCACACTACCCAGGTCCAAAAGCAATGTTCAATAGCCTCTACAGGCCAACATAACAATCACATATGCACAAAAGCAAGTGTTTAACAGCCTCATAGAGGCCAGCTAATGTGGGCATTACCCTTCGGGTACCGGACATTAGTTTACCTCCCTTGGCCCAACTAGGGGTCCACGAAGATTGTCCAATAACCAAGGTGAACCCGTACGTCGGTTCTAACGAAGGAGACCTACCAGAAGACGGATTATTGATGAACAAGGCAAGAAGGCGTCGATAAAGGAAAGACTAGATTAGATTTCATTGTAACCTAGTCGAGTTCGAACAGGACTCTCGGGACCTGGCCTGCTATATAAAGGCCATGAGAGGGCTTGCCGAACAACACACAACAACAATACATAGAAACACTGCACCTTAGAGCGCAAACCCTAGAATCATTGCCTCTCGGCGAGTCAACCATAGCAGCCTATCGGCTACCCTATTGTAACCCGATATATTCGATAATCAAGATCAGACAAGCAGGAAGTAAGGGTTTTACCTCATCGAGGGCCCCGAACCTGGGTAAATCTCTCTCCTCGTTTGTTCGGTATCCGATGTCTCGTGCTAGCCTGCAGGATTCCGTCAACTCTAAGCCCCTCATGGTGGCCATTGCCGAGGAGCACCCTCGACACTAGCACAACTACTGACGGCGACAATGAGACATAAGCAGAGACAAGGATCAAGCACCAACAGCTTAACCGCGAGGATCGGCATAAGGGCCCTCGCGATGCCTCTTGCAGCCAAAGATGCTGGAGAAGGAAGTCTCCATCCTGAAGACGTCGACCTTGAAGCCGTCATCCTGAGGGGTGAAGACGATCGTGTAGTCGATGCGGAGTAAAAGCCTGGCGGCGAACTCGCTCAAGGACTTGATGAAGCCAACGCGCTGGCCCGTCCACTGGAGCTGCACCTTCCACTCGCAGTGTTGGCCCATACAAGCACACCTTCACTGGCGGGCCATTGTTCTTCAGCTCGTACTTGGTGATCAGGAGCTGCTCCATGTAAGGCGGCAGGCAAGGAGGTCTGGGCACTCCACCTGCACGAAGAACGTCGGCAGCCGCTGTTTGGGAGCGTGCCCCAGGTCAGCAGGACTGCCGGCGTGAACCCTTGGCGCAGTGATCTTCCTGTGCGCTTCCATGGACCCTTTATTGGAGTCATGAAGCTGCACCCGGACAGCCATGTCCCTTGCATCCAGTATGGGTCCTTCCGAGAACATTTCCAGGAAGGGCCAGTTCTGCAGATGCAATGACAATGCAAATAGTTAGCGATACTTGGCATTACTGAGGTCCAATGGAAATGACAAGATCAAGTCCATGATGGCTATGATAAACAAAACAAGATCGTCATGGACAATTGCAATGCCAAGCACAAGCACTGTCATGGACAATGGAAATGCCAATCACAAGCATTGTCAAGTCCATCATGGTGCTTGAGCTTGGAAAGGCCAACTTCAAGAACTCTTATGGACAATGGCAATGCCAAGATCAAGCATTGTCATGGACTTGACATTGTCAAGTCTATCATGGTGCTTGAGCTTGGCATGGCCAACTTCAACCACTGTCATGAACAGTGGACAATACCAATGCCAATGTCAAGCACTCAAGCACATTGCCATGAATCCTATCTACATTCACATCGATCGGAGCGGCCGGACAACTATGTGATCTACAATATCATCTAATCGTTCTAAACTACCATCTATCAGATGATGGAGAATTGACAGTACTTACGATTGGGTGGAGCGAGAGTGGCCCAGTCATCGGAGGAGGAGGACGCGCACAGACATCGGCAGGTCCTCGAGGAGGTCGCACTCCATATCCTAGTGGAGGGGGACGCGGAGCCGGAGCATAGGTCGTGAAGCGGTGCGCCGATGGTGCTGTCGGTTGCGACGAGCACGTGGTCGGCCGAATGGCAGCAGCGCGACGCGCGGCGTGGAATTCGGAGCAGCCAGACACGGCATGCCCCAAGGCATTGGCACGTGCATCGGGGTTGACACGAACCCCGGCTGGGGCTCCATCTCCCTGCTGGATCCCGGTGCACCTGCCGCCTTTGCGTCCGCCCTCGCCGACGAAAAACCTAGTGGGGAGGGGGCCAAAACCCCCATTGTCGAGGGATCCACCGGTGGAATTCCGGTGGCTTGAAGAGCGACGACGGCTGTGAGTTTACATGTCGGTCGGCCTCGTACTCGCGAACGGCGATGGCCGATTCAACACCGGCACGCGACCGACATCGATCTGCGCTGCCGAGTCGCGGCCTCCGGCCTCATACTCGCGGATGATGCGCAGGAGCGCCTCATTGGACCTCGAGGCCGTCGGCCGGATGACTGGATCCGTCGGCGCTGGAGCGGAAGACGACGGAGGAGGCAGAGGAGGCCATGGGCGGCAGTTGATGCGTCAGGGCGGTGTGTCAGTGAGAGAGTGCATGGGGAGAGAGAAGGAGGGAACCGGTGCCTGGAAGTGGGGAGCGAGTTCCAAGACAATGCGGTTTCTCCCGCGCTTCTCCACGCGTGCAACCGTTGCACGAGGGCGTGCAAAATGGCCCGACAACGGGACAGGCCCACTGAAAATTGCCGATTCAGGCGTTCCTCCAGGGACTATCCCAGGGGTCCTTTGAGAATCGACATCGACCTGGAAGCTAAAAACGCATCAAAATCTCGTTCCTTTTGTGTGCAAACAAATATATTCCGGTGTTTCCGTCGTTCGACAATCCAGCCCAGGAGTAGGCAAATCCGTAAAATGCTCGACGTGCTCGGGTGGGTTTGGTGACGTGGGTACAACCTTTCCTTTTTCCCCCACCAGGCCACCACACAGGTCAAAACGAGACGTGGCTAGATGCATGTGTCGCGTTTTTTTTTGCGGTAAATGGAGATTTCCCTTAATTACAATTAGAACTAAAAAGAAAAGGAGCTATAGCTGCTCTACTGCTTCCTCGGGAAACTCGTGAGCCAAAATTTAGTTCGACCTTGAACCCTAGCTAGTTTAGCTAGCACATGACCAACAATATTGATCACACGGCTGATCTTAACTACTAGTATCTCTCTTCCTTAATAACTCATGAACTACATTGACTCTAAAGGCATACATAGGTTGTTTTCCTGATCTGCTCTTCGGCCTTCGCACAATCTGTCTCCACCGTAAATCTCAGTTGTATCCAATGCAGCTAGGCGCAGTCCTTCCTCCAAAGCCAAAGTTTCTCTTCCGTCGTAGTGCAGTAAATATCGACATGCCGAGAAAATAAACTCACCCTGAGAATCAAGTAAGACCATGCCACGGCCAGCACCTTGGTTCTTAAAAGCTCCATCGATATTCAGCTTCATCTCCCCCGGCATCGGCAGAATCCATTTTAGTTGAGCTCTTGGGCGATCATCATCCTTCGTCCCTCCTCGCTTAAACCCTCGTCCCGGATCCACCACCATTTTCCTTTCTCAACATATGCATTAGGAAACTGCTTGATCATCATAAGAGAATTTAGATAGCTTACCAGGGACCGTCTTGATCCCTCGATCGTGGGGAGGGGTTTGGCATGCGTCATCTAGTTGTGGGTGTGCCAGATGCGCCACAACATCATGGGGGTTGGATCTCTTTGATATCCGATATGGAGGCCAAAAGGTGAAGAAGCCACTCCCGGACAGTGTTCTTGAGTAGCTCATCTTGTGGTAGCGGCCAAACTTTAGACATGGCTTGCCACAATGCCCTAGCATGCGCACGACATATAAAGACATGAAAGGAGTCCTCATCTTCAACACCATAGATCGTACATGTGCAAGTTTTAGGCATTCCCCGACTGACCATATTAACTTGTGTGGAGATCACATTCCTACATATCCTCCAAATGAGGATCTTCACTTTGGGCGGTACCTAACAACTCCAGATGAATTTCCAACTCGGTCTCTCACCATTGGGTCGTAGGCTAGTTGCACCATGAGCATGGCTCTGCATGGTAGCGGTAAGAGCTAGGCGGTAAGCGTTTCAGAGAGTAAATGGGCCACATTTCTCAAGATTCCATGGAATAAAGTTTTGCTCATTAAGTGGAGAATTTTTTATTTTATAATCTCCTCGATATCCTCCTATCCAAAATAGAGGTGTAGGCGTTCTAGGTTCCAAGATCCGTCAGGGTGAAGAAAGTCGGCAATCTAGCGGTAATAGCATCGGCCTTGTACAGAACACGGACAATGATGATTTGAATCTATGGGTATCCAAGGATCTTGCCAGTCAGGTATTTGGGTATTGTTTTCACTTAGATTACACCTTGCTTTAGTAGCTCTAGTTCATATTCAATGGCATGCCATGCAGATGAGTCATTCCCTATGAAAACAGTGTCAATCAACAAACCGTTTGGGAAATATTTAGCTTTGAGTAGCTAGACACAAAGGATGTCAGAATGTTGTATCAGTCACCAAGCTTGCCGTGCATGTAGTGAATAATTAAACAGGTGCATATCACGGAATCCTATGCCACCACAATCCTTCATAATATCCTACTCCACCTAGTGCATCATTCTTTCCCATTCTCTGCACCCCACCGGTACTTTCTAATCATCTTGTCAATTCATCGTAGAGGCCTAGGGGAAGTTTGAACACACTCATGGCATATACATGGATAGCTTGTGCAATGGCTTTTATAATAATTTCCTTCGTTGCTTGTGATCCCATTCTACCAAGCATTTTGCTAGTCTTGCTTGCAGGTTCTAAAACTTTCCACTAGACATACGACACTAGACAAGCGACCTTATGGAGTTGGGAATCCTAGGTACTCTGTTTCAAAGGTTTTTTGAACCACATTCAACATTTCTTTCACCTCTGTACGCCTAGGTGTGGGACATGATATGCCAAACAAAATGGAGCATTTGCCAGGGTTTATGAGTTGACATGTACTCGAGGCATAATCATCAAGGACTGATTTGATATGAGCTGCTTGTCCTGCCTCTGCCTTGAAGAAGAGAAGACTATCATGTGCAAATAGGAGATGTGATATTCTAGGAGCTTGGCAGCATATTTTAACCGAGGTTATATTTCTAGCAGCCACTACCCTTTGTAACAAGGTAGACAACCCATCAGGCACAAGGAGAAACATAAATGGCGAAAGGGGATACCTTGTCAAAGGCCCCGGGAAGGCTAAAATGAATCCAGAAGGTTTCCGTTGAATTTAACTTGATATCTCACTGATGTGACACATGCCATTATCCAGTCCACCCATCATTGAGAGAAAACCTAACCTGTGCATCACTTTCTTTAGGTAGTCCCAATCCACTATGTCATAGGCTTTAGACAAGTCCAACTTGTACACGTAGAAGTTCGTCTCTGGATTTTACTTTTTGTTCAATGAAATGCAAGCACTCTGATGTCTACGCACGCTTCTATTCTTGTAGATAGTGTTGGGCCTCCAAGTGCAGATGTTTGTAGAACAGCAGCAAGTTTTCCTTAAGTGGATCACCCAAGGTTTATCGAACTCGAGGAAGTAGAGGTCAAAGATATCCCTCTCAAGCAACCCTGCAATTATGATACAAGAAGTCTCTTGTGTCCCCAACACACCCAATACACTTGTCAGGTGTATAGGTGCACTAGTTCGGCGAAGATATAGTGAAATACAAGTAATATGGATGATTGTGAGTGGTAATTGCAATCTTAAAAAATGGCAGCAAGCAAACATGTAGCAGAACTGGTTGTAAACAGTGTTTAAATGCTTGGAAACAAGGCCTAGGGATCATACTTTCAGTAGTGGACACTCTCAACAATGATACCATAATTGAATACATAGATATTATCACTTCACTATGCTACTCTGAACCACTCTCCGGTTTGATAATAAACACAAATTAACTGCGTAGGGCTGCATAAGCATTCCTTAAAGTTAGCATTCCCAATTTCAGTAGACGAATATGGTCTTATCTGCAAGTCGACTGGTCACAAGGAGATACAATTGAGGGCATGTTCTTTCAAGCTAGAAAAGAGTTTGCCAAACCTTTCTTTGCTGAAGTGGTTATTCTGGCCTGCTGGCATATTTGGAAGCAAAGGAACAACAAAAAATTTGAGCATATTAGGCCTTCTTTTGGAGCATGGAAAGCACAGTTTGTGCATGAAGCCTCTTTGCATGTGCATAGAGTCAAGGATAAACATTCTGATTCTTTCAAGCTATGGATTGATTCTCTGTTGTAATTTTGTCTTTCTTTCTTCCCCTCTTGTTGTAAATATCTTTTTTTGTACAGTTCAAAAGCTTTAATAAAATGCTGTGGGGGTTTTTCCCTACAGTTCTTGGTCAAAAAAAAAATCTATGGACGGCCCACGCTATCACTTTGAGCATACGAATATGGTACTAACTAGACACCAAAATTCATAAGTATTTCTATAAATTAAGCTTAAGAAACAAACATGGTGTGCACACTATCACCTTCACACCATTGGACAAGGTGTCCCCGGAGATCACATAATAAAACCAATTGAGTAGCACAGTAGTTGAAGAATAACATCTACTTATTCAACTAGATTACAAAGCTCATGATCACATAAAGATCATACATGGAGAGATAGATAGACCACATAGCTACCGGTAAAGCCCTCGGTCTCGGGGGAGAACTACTCACTCCTCATCATGGGAGTCAGCAACGGTGATGAAGATGGAAGTGGAGTCGATGGAGATGGCTCCGGGGGCAATTTCCCGTCCCGGCAGGTGCCGGAACAGAGACTTATGTCCCCCGGATCTTGTCTTCGGTGGCGGCGGAGCTATAGAACTTTTCGTGGATGGAGGCTTATTGATTTAGGGTTCACGCGTCGGGAGGCTTCTTATAGGTGGAAGGGAGAGGTCGGTGGAGGCCAGGGGGCTCCAGACCACCCCTAGGCGCGGCCAGGGCCTGGGCCGCGCCTAGGCCTGGTCTAGCTTCCCTGTGGCGCCTCTTCGTCCCTCCCTCCGGACGTCGTCTTTGTTACGGAAAAATAAGATCATCGGCTTTTGTTTCGTCCAATTCTGAGAATATTTCCTCTACAACTTGTCTGAAATACAAAACATCAGAAAACAAGGAACTAGCACTGTGGCATATTGTCAATAGGTTAGTTCCGTAAAATGCATAATAGTGCCACGAAGTGTAAGCAAAACATATAGCAATTGGTGTAAAACAAGCATGAAGCATCAAAAATTATAGATACGTTTGCAACGTATCATCATCCCCAAGCTTAACTCCTGCTCGTCCTCGAGTAGGTAAGTGATAACAAAAATAATTTTTGAGGTGACATGCAGCCAACACAATCTTGAAAAGTTATTGTAAAAGCATTGTGAGCTGTGATCAAAGTACTCTAAACATAGACATGATAGATATAATTCTAATAATAGAACTTAGCAACTATGTTACAACATGAAAAGTAACTCAAACAAAGGATCATGAATAATTATGCATTGAAAGCAAATGTTTGCTTATGAGCATAGAGAAAACATAGCAAAGTGGTACTCAGCTTGTCCTTTATGAAGTAGCAAAACATAAATGCTAGGACACCTTTAAAGTTCAAAGGGTGACTAGATACAAGTAATTTGAGAACAAGCAATAGCATAATCATGAATTAATCAAAAATAAATTTTTGGACTATGCACATTATACTCAGAATGACAACTATGCTCTCTTAATTGGTGCATAGAGCAAGAATATGAAGATTCAACATAAAAGTAAAAGAAAGGTCCTTCGTAGAAGGAAGCAAGATTAACAAAGTTTTATAAACCTTCCAAAAAGTATGGTACTCGTTAGCTTTGAGCTCTCATTACCCCTATCATAAGCATCTTGAATGGTTAAAGTTAATGTGAGGGCAAATATGAGCTATATGCTTGATAAATCACAAGTTGAAAAATCTCATGCCCCTTGAATACGAGTACCTAAACCTCATGCTACTCAACCTAGGTCCCAAGTAAGTTCTTGTCATTGTAAATATACATGTATCATTGAGAACGCCAACATGGTACCTCCTGCCCGATGATATAGGAGTACTCCTGCCCCATGATATAGGATCATCCCCATACCAAAATGACAAGACAAACAGACAATGAGCATCTCAGCAATCATTTTATTTACTATGGGCATAGCTTTTTATTGAAGATGCATCATAGAATGCTCACTATGGTTCGCTGTAAATTTCCACCATGAATGATGCATGGATTAAGTTGGCTTCCCAAGCATTTCTCTAACACATATACAAACTCCATGGACTTACAAGTTTCCATTTTATTTCACACCGCTAGGCATCCATAAACAAAAGAACATGATATCAACTAAATAGGAATAAGTGCAATGTTGAAAGCGTGCCCCATGAAATCATGGTTGTGATAACTCCCAACTTGTAATTTGCAAGCATATAATCTTCATAAGATAGACACAATGGTTCAGGTTTATTAAGTGCAATAAAGTAAATGTGCCATCAAGTTCGTGAGAGCATTACTAACTAATTTTCTCATGACAAAATTTAATTTGGAAGATAAATAAAATCATGATGAATATACTTGGAATAGGAATGATGCTAGTAGGTAGATATGGTGGACACTTTTGGCAAACTTTGGTTTTTGGTGGTTGGATGCACGATTAGAGCTCATACTCAGTACATGCCAAGGCTAGCAAAAGACTAGGAGCGACCAACTAAGAGAGCAATAATGGCCCTAATCATGCATAGCGATAAAACATTATTAATCAAAGCATAAAGTGATATTACAAGTCAAAAACTAAATGATCATAGAGGCTTTAGTTGACTGGTTGTAGTCATAACATGGTGTAAGCATGTGCCAAGTCAACCCAATAAAGCATCAAAGGAGAATACCACAATATTATGCTTTGTATGATGGAAACAATACATGATTCTTTCAATAGCACATTATGCACTCTCAGCTATTTGAGACAAGTCATGCTACAAAAATAACTACTAATCATATCATAAGAATAACATCCAACATGACATGCCAAAGTCTATGCCACAGTCTAGACAAGCTTCTTTTTGCATCACTATAAGCATGAAACATTTTACTCGTCTCCAACACCAATCAACTTATTTGAAATAACTCTCAGAGATAATAACCAATATGGACCAGAGAGCTAATCATACATACATAAATAAATAAATAAATAAAAATAACAAGCTCTAGAAAAAAAATAAGAATGGAAAACCAAGAGCTAAATGCAGTACTAGCAAACTAGAACACTTGCAGAACAATAAAAGTGATAACTAGAGCGTTCTATGCAATTAAAATGGAGTGTGTCATTCTCCAAAACAAATATTCTGAGATCCAACCATATGCTACAGTAAACAAAACAACACAAAACTAAAAACAAAAATAAAGAGCTTGATGGCGTGTAACTCACACGTTCGTTGGGAACCCCAAGAGGAAGGTATGATGCGCACAGCAGCAAGTTTTCCCTCAGAAAGAAACCAAGGTTTATCGAACCAGGAGGAGCCAAGAAGCACGTTGAAGGTTGATGGCGGCGGGATGTAGTGCGGCGCAACACCAGAGATTCCGGCGCCAACGTGGAACCTGCACAACACAACCAAAGTACTTTGCCCCAACGAAACAACGAGGTTGTCAATCTCACCGGCTTGTTGTAACAAAGGATTAGATGTATAGTGTGGATGATGATTGTTTGCAGAGAATAGTAAAGAACAGGTATTGCAGCAGATTTGTATTTCAGTATAAAAGAATGGACCGGGGTCAACAGTTCACTAGAGGTGTCTCTCCCATAGGATAGCATGTTGGGTGAACAAATTACAGTCGGGCAATTGACAAATAGAGAGGGAATAACAATGCACATACATGACATGATGAATATTGTGAGATTTAATTGGGCATTACGACAAAGTACATAGACCGCTATCCAGCATGCATCTATGCCTAAACAGTCCACCTTCAGGTTATCATCCGAACCCCTTCCAGTATTAAGTTGCAAAACAACAGACAATTGCATTAAGTATGGTGTGTAATGTAATCAATAACTACATCCTCGGACATAGCATCAATGTTTTATCCCTAGTGGCAACAAGCACATCCACAACCTTAGAACTTTTACATCACTCGTCCCAGATTTAATGGAGGCATGAACCCACTATTGAGCATAAATACTCCCTCTTGGAGTTAAGAGCAAAAACTTGGCCAGAGCCTCTACTAATAACGGAGAGCATGCAAGATCATAAAAAACACATAGGTAATAGATTGATAATCAACATAACATAGTATTCTCTATCCATCGGATCTCGACAAACACAACATATAGAATTACAGATAGATGATCTTGATCATGTTAGGCAGCTCACAAGATCCGACAATGAAGCACATGAGGAGAAGACAACCATCTAGCTACTTGCTATGGACCCATAGTCCAGGGGTGAACTACTCACTCATCACTCCGAAGGCGACCATGGCGGTGAAGAGTCCTCCGGGAGATGATTCCCCTCTCCGGCAGGGTGCCGGAGGTGATCTCCAGAATCCCCCGAGATGGGATTGGCGGCGGCGGCGTCTCAGTAAGGTTTTCCGTATCGTGGCTCTCGGTACAGGGGGTTTCGCGACGCAGGCTTTAAGTAGGCGGAAGGGCGGAGTCGGGAGAGTCACGGGGGCCCCACACGCTAGGGCCGCGCAGGCCCCCTCTAGGCCGCGCCTCCCTAGTGTGGCAGCGCCCCGTGGCCCCACTTCGTCTCCCCTCCGGTCTTCTGGAAGCTTCGTGTAAAAATAGGCCCCTGGGCGTTGATTTCGTCCAATTCCGAGAATATTTCTTTACTAGGATTTCTGAAACCAAAAACAGCAGAAAACAGCAACTGGCTCTTCGGCATCTCGTTAATAGGTTAGTGCCGGAAAATGCATAAATACGACATATAATGTGTATAAAACATGTAGATATCATCAATAATGTGGCATGGAACATAAGAAATTATCGATACGTCGGAGACGTATCAGATCCCCAAGCTTAGTTCCTGCTCGTCCCGAGCAGGTAAACGATAACAAATATAATTTCTGGAGTGACATGCCATCATAACCTTGATCATACTATTGTAAACATATGTAATGAATGCAGTGATCAAAACAATGGTAATGACATGAGTAAACAAGTGAATCATAAAGCAAAGACTTTTCATGACTAGCACTTAAAGACAAGTATCAATAAGTCTTGCATAAGAGTTAACTCATAAAGCAATAAATTCATAGTAAAGACATTGAAGCAACACAATGGAAGATTAAGTTTCAGCGGTTGCTTTCAACTTATAACATGTATATCTCATGGATAATTGTCAACATAGAGTAATATAACAAGTGCAATATGCAAGTATGTAGGAATCAATGCACAGTTCACACAAGTGTTTGCTTCTTGAGGTGGAGAGAAATAGGTGAACTGACTCAACATAAAAGTAAAAGAAAGGTCCTTCAAAGAGGAAAAGCATCGATTGCTATATTTGTGTTAGAGCTTTTATTTTGAAAACAAGAAACAATTTTGTCAACGGTAGTAATAAAGCACATGTATTATGTAAATTATATCTTACCAAGTTGCAAGCCTCATGCATAGTATACTAATAGTGCCCGCACCTTGTCCTAATTAGCTTGGACTACCGGATCATTGCAATACACATGTTTTAACCAAGTGTCACAATGGGGTACCTCCATGCCGCCTGTACAAAGGTCTAAGGAGAAAGCTCGCATTTTGGATTTCTCGCTTTTGATTATTCTCAACTTAGACATCCATACCGGGACAACATGGACAACGAGATAATGGACTCCTCTTTAATGCATAAGCATGTAGCAACAATTAGTGTTCTCATATGAGATTGAGGATATATGTCCAAAACTGAAACTTCCACCATGATTCATGGCTTTAGTTAGCGGCCCAATGTTCTTCTCTAACAATATGCATGCTCCAACCATTAAGGTGGTAGATCTCTCTTACTTCGGACAAGACGGACATGCATAGCAACTCACATGATATTCAACAAAGAATAGTTGATGGCGTCCCCAGGAACATGGTTATCGCACAACAAGCAACTTAATAAGAGATAAAGTGCATAAGTACATATTCAATACCACAATAGTTTTTAAGCTATTTGTCCCATGAGCTATATATCGTAAAGGTGAAGAATGGAAATTTTAAAGGTAGCACTCAAGCAATTTACTTTGGAATGGCGGAGAAATACCATGTAGTAGGTAGGTATGGTGGACACAAATGGCATAGTGGTTGGCTCAAGGATTTTGGATGCATGAGAAGTATTCCCTCTCGATACAAGGTTTAGGCTAGCAAGGTTATTTGAAACAAACACAAGGATGAACCGGTGCAGCAAAACTCACATAAAAGACATATTGTAAACATTATAAGACTCTACACCGTCTTCCTTGTTGTTCAAAACTCAATACTCCCTCCGATTCATATTAATTGACTTTAATATGGATGTATCTAGAACTAAAATGTGTCTAGGTACACCCATATTAGAGTCAATTAATATGAACCGGAGGGAGTACTAGATATTATCTAGACTTTAGAGAGACCAAATATGCAAACCAAATTTAGCAAGCTCTAGGTGTTTCTTCATTAATGGGTGCAAAGTATATGATGCAAGAGCTTAAACATGCGCACAACAATTGCCAAGTATCAAATTATTCAAGACATTTTAGAATTACTACATGTAGCATTTCCCGATTCCAACCATACAACAATTTAACGAAGAAGATTCAACCTTCGCCATGAATACTATGAGTAAAGCCTAAGGACATACTTGTCCATATGCAACAACGGAGCGTGTCTCTCTCCCACACAATGAATGCTAGGATCCATTTTATTCAAACAAAACAAAAACAAAAACAAACCGACGCTCCAAGCAAAGTACATAAGATGTGATGGAATAAAAATATAGTTTCGGGGAGGAACCTGATAATGTTGTCGATGAAGAAGGGGATGCCTTGGGCATCCCCAAGCTTAGACGCTTGAGTCTTCTTAAAATATGCAGGGGTGAACCACCGGGGCATCCCCAAGCTTAGAGCTTTCACTCTCCTTGATCATATTGCATCATTCTCCTCTCTTGATCCTTGAAAACTTCCTCCACACCAAACTCGAAACAACTCATTAGAGGGTTAGTGGACAATAAAAATTAACATGTTCAGAGGTGACACAATCATTCTTAACACTTCCGGACATTGCATAAAGCTACTCGGACATTAATGGATCAAAGAAATTCATCCAACATAGCAAAAGAGGCAATGTGAAATAAAAGGCAGAATCTGTCAAAACGGAACAGTCCGTAAAGATGGATTTTATTGAGGCACCGAGACTTGCTCAAATGAAAATGCCCAAATTTAATGAAAGTTGCGTACATATCTGAGGATCACGCACGTAAATTGGCTTACTTTTCTGAGCTACCTACAGGGAGGCAGGTCGAAATTCGTGACAGCAAAGAAATCTGAAACTGCGCAGTAATCCAAATCTAGTATTCACTTTACTATCAAAGACTTTACTTGGTACAACAAAACACAAAACCAAGATAAGGAGAGGTTGCTACAGTAGTAAACAACTTCCAAGACTCAAATATAAAACAAAAATACTGTAGTAAAAACATGGGTTGTCTCCCATAAGCGCTTTTCTTTAACGCCTTTCAGCTAGGCGCAGAAAGTGTGTATCAAGTGTTATCGAGAGATGAAGTATCGACATTACCTTGGGCTTTACCCTTACCTTTCTTGTTCTTTTTCTTACTCTTTGGTTTAGGGAATATATGTCTACCCCCGGGTGTAGAGGTGAATTTTAGGGTACCTTCTCCCATATCTATGACTGCTCCCAATAGTTTCAGCAGGGATCTTTCGAGTGTGATTTGTCTTGTTCCTGCACATTCAATAACAAGATAATCAATGGATATTGTTCTCCCAAGAATGGTTGTATGCACACCCGCAGCTATTCCTTTAGGAATTATAACAGAGTTATCAATAAGAGTTATTCCTTCTCCCCCTTCAGCGAATTCCCACAGTTTCAAAGATTTATGAATACTCTTAGGCATTAGGCAAAATTCAGTCATAATATCACAATTAGCATGAAGAGTTTGGTCACCTATAACAATTTTAATAGTAGGATCCCATAATGAAGGCTCGTAGTTCAATAAAACTTGATCAAGACGGTTACGAACATATCCATAATTTTCATTCAAGCGAGATGCACTTGTCTCAAGAGTGTTTAATCTATTATAAATGCTAATAAGGGCTGAATCAAAGTTATTAGCTGAATCATGTGATGCAACCAACTTCTTTATGGCATTAAAAGCTTGATCCCCACTGCAATGAAGGAAATCTCCTCCTACTATAGCATCAAAGGCATATCTATAGCGAATCATAAGACCAAAATTACTAAGGAGCAAACTTAGAGTCATTTGAGGTTCAGTTTTACGATAAGAAGTAAAAATTCTGGACCAAGCATCTTTAAAACTCTCCTCATCCCCTTGTTTAAAAGTGAAGACTAATTCTCAGATGAAGAAGTAACAAGTGCAGAACTAGACATGGTAACAAAAATAAATGCAAGTAACTAAATTTTTTGTGTTTTTGATATAGAGTGCAAGACAGTAAATAAAGTAAAGCTAGCAACTAATTTTTTTGTGTTTTGATATAATGCAGCAAACAAAGTAGTATATAAAGCAAGACAAAAACAAAGTAAAGAGATTGGATTGTGGAGACTCCCCTTGCAGCGTGTCTTGATCTCCCCGGCAACGGCGCCAGAAAAAGAGCTTGATGGCGTGTAACTCACACGTTCGTTGGGAACCCCAAGAGGAAGGTATGATGCGCACAGCAGCAAGTTTTCCCTCAGAAAGAAACCAAGACTCATCGAACCAGGAGGAGCCAAGAAGCACGTTGAAGGTTGATGGCGGCGGGATGTAGTGCGGCGCAACACCAGAGATTCCGGCGCCAACGTGGAACCTGCACAACACAACCAAAGTACTTTGCCCCAACGAAACAAGCGAGGTTGTCAATCTCACCGGCTTGTCTGTAACAAAGGATTAGATGTATAGTGTGGATGATGATTGTTTGCGAGAGAATAGTAAAGAACAGGTATTGCAGCGAGATTTGTATTTCAAGTATAAAAGAATGGACCGGGGTCCACAGTTCACTAGAGGTGTCTCTCCCATAAGATAGCATGTTGGGTGAACAAATTACGATCGGGCAATTGACAAATAGAGAGGGCATAACAATGCACATACATGACATGATGAATATTGTGAGATTTAATTGGGCATTACGACAAAGTACATAGACCGCTATCCAAGCATGCATCTATGCCTAAAAAGTCCACCTTCAGGTTATCATCCGAACCCCTTCCAGTATTAAGTTGCAAAACAACGAGACAATTGCATTAAGTATGGTGCGTAATGTAATCAATAACTACATCCTCGGACATAGCATCAATGTTTTATCCCTAGTGGCAACGAGCACATCCACAACCTTAGAACTTTCTCGTCACTCGTCCCATATTAAATGGAGGCATGAACCCACTATCGAGCATAAATACTCCCTCTTGGAGTTAAGAGCAAAAACTTGGCCGGAGCCTCTACTAATAACGGAGAGCATGCAAGATCATAAACAACACATAGGTAATAGATTGATAATCAACATAACATAGTATTCTCTATCCATCGGATCCCGACAAACACAACATATAGAATTACGAGATAGATGATCTTGATCATGTTAGGCAGCTCACAAGATCCGACAATGAAGCACATGAGGAGAAGACAACCATCTAGCTACTGCTATGGACCCATAGTCCGAGGGTGAACTACTCACTCATCACTCCGAAGGCGACCATGGCGGTGAAGAGTCCTCCGGGAGATGATTCCCCTCTCCGGCAGGGTGCCGGAGGTGATCTCCAGAATCCCCGAGATGGGATTGGCGGCGGCGGCGTCTCGCATAGGTTTTCCGTATCGTGGCTCTCGGTACCGGGGGTTTCGCGACGGAGGCTTTAAGTAGGCGGAAGGGCGGAGTCGGGAGAGTCACGGGGGCCCCACACGCTAGGGCCGCGCGGGCCCCCTCTAGGCCGCGCCGCCCTAGTGTGGCGGCGCCCCGTGGCCCCACTTCGTCTCCCCTCCGATCTTCTGGAAGCTTCGTGTAAAAAATAGGCCCCTGGGCGTTGATTTCGTCCAATTCCGAGAATATTTCTTTACTAGGATTTACGAAACCAAAAACAGCGAGAAAACAACAAGCTGGCTCTTCGGCATCTCGTTAATAGGTTAGTGCCGGAAAATGCATAAATACGACATATAATGTGTATAAAACATGTAGATATCATCAATAATGTGGCATGGAACATAAGAAATTATCGATACGTCGGAGACGTATCAACGCTCCAAGAACAGCACATAGCATATGAAGCAATACAAATATAGCGTCTAGAAAGATGACGTGATGCTTTGTTGATGAAGAAGGGGATGCCTTGGGCATCCCCAAGCTTTGACGCTTGTACCTCTTGGATCTTTCTTGGGGTGACATGGGCATTCACAAGCTTGATCTTTTGTCCATACTTCATCTCATTACATCATTCTTCTCTCCCTACACTTGAAAACTTCCTTCATACAAAACTTCACACAATTCTTATTAGCAGCATATATTAGTGCAATCAAAATAACAAATCCACTTGGGTTCAATTCTAACATATATCAAACATCTATTAAAACTTTATCTACTTTAGCAACTTCTTCAAAAAGCTCTTTCCTCAAAAGAACTCTAAAGGAAAGAGATTAAGAGGCAAATGCAAATAGTGGTAGAAATCTATCAAAACATAACAGTAGGTAAAGATCGTTTTTTTCGAAAATCTTCTGTTGTTCAGACTGAAAAGTGTTAAACTAACGAAAGTTAGATAATAACCCGGGTATATGCTCAAAAATCGGCAGCTCAAAATTATGTTCTGGCTGGGAATACGATTTTTTATGGTGACAGCACAGAATATGTTTTCAGGACAACAACTTCCCCAAATCTTACTTTCTTCATATTAGAGGCTATTCTTGGCAAAAAAAAAAACAAAAAAAATTGATAAGGAGAGGTTATTACAGAGGTAAAAATTTCCAAGACTCAACGAAAGAAAAATTACAGAAATAAAACATATGTTATCTCCCAAGAGTGCTTTTCTTTAACGTCTTTCAGCTAGGCGCAGTAATTTGAGAAGATGCTCACATAAGAAATATAAATTGAAGCAATAGAGAGCATCAAGGAGCAAATATGATACACATTTAAGTCTGACCCACTTCCTATGCATAGGAATCTTGTACACAAATAAATTCACAAAGAACAAAATGACAAGCATAGGAAGATAAAACAAGAGCAACTTCAAAATTTTCAGCATATAGAGAGGTGTTTTAGTAACATGAAAACTTCTACAACCATATTTTCCTCTCTCATAATAACTTTCAGTAGTATTATGAATAAACTCAATGATATAACCATCACATGAAGCATTCTTATCATGAGTCACATGCATAAAATAATAACTACTCCCAACATAAGCATAGTCATTCTTATCAATTGTAGTGGGAGCAAATTCAACAAAATAGATATCATTATTATTCTCATCACCATAATCATCAAATATAGGAGGCATATTGCAATCATAATTAATTTTATCCTCAGTAGTAAGTGGACTGAAAATAACATAATCATCATATATTGGAGGCATAGTATCATCATAGCAAATTTCCTCCTCTAAATTTGGGGAACTAAAAAGAACATTTTCATAAAAAATAGCTTCCCCAAGCTTATACTTTTCCCTAGCATTAGCAATAATGGTGTTCAAAAAATTCATACTAATAACATTGCTACCAGCATGCAAGTAAAGTTCCATAGGTTTTTAAATTTTCTCATCAAACACCTCATGTCCTAACTCAAGATAAATACTATAAAGCTCTCTAATTTTGTTGTTGTTCTCCATTAAGCCTAACTAGTGAAAATAAAAACAAGAAACAAAAAGATATAATTGCAGAATCTAAATGAAATAACTTCGAGCACTCACCAGCAACTAGAAGACTTAGTAGCCAGAGGATGTGAGTACCTTTTACCTTACCTCCCAGGAAACAGCGCCAGAAAAGAGCTTGATGTCTACGCACACTTCTATTCGTGTAGACAGTGTTGGGCCTCCAAGTGCAGAGGTTTGTAGAACAGCAGCAAGTTTCCCGTAAGTGGATCACCCAAGGTTTATCGAACTCATCAGGGAGGTAGAGGTCAAAGATATCCCTCTCAAGGAACCCTGCAATTACGATACAAGAAGTCTCTTGTGTCCCCAACACACCCAATACACCTGTCAGGTGTATAGGTGCACTAGTTTGACGAAGAGATAGTGAAATACAAGTAATATGGATGATTATGAGTAAGGATGGCAATCGCGTCGGGTTTGACCAGGTCGACCTCTCCCAAACCCATGCCTATTATTTAACAAACGGGGGAGAGGTCCGTGCCCACGACCCTGCCCATGGGTCTAAGAGCACACTCATGCCCACACCCATCGGGTCACCCGACCCAACCGGGCACCTATCGGGTCTGCAGAAAACCCATCAAATAGCATCATTTTAGCTTTGCAAGGCCATCAGGTCATTTACAAAACATGTTTTTTCTCATTAGAATACATGCACGAGGCGCTCTATTCAGGCAAATAAATACAAATCACACTCAAGTCTCGGGTATTTGGTTTTGCGGTTCCTTATATAGGAAACTATCACTACTAGGAAAAGGCTTATTGCCGGCGCACCAAAATTGGTTATTGTCGGCGCACCAGCGCCCGCTGGTGGGAACAGGACGGTGGTAATGGCTTACCGCCGGTGCACTAGCTGGTGCGCTGGCAGTAACGCGAGTTATCCCCGGCGCACATGCCTAGTGTGCGGCGGTAAGTTATACCAGAAAACAAAAAAAAATCAAATCTAGATCTAGATCTCGTGAGTTGCGGTTGTGGTGTCGTTTCTGCACCAGTGTAGTAGTGCACGAGGAGGCCGTGGTTGTGGTCATGGTCTTGTTGCCGCGCCGGTGTAGGAGTGGGAGGAGTGCGAGGAGTGGGAGGAGGTGTAGGCCGGAGGTGGAGGAGGCCGGAGGAGGTGGAGGAGGCCGGGGGAGGTTGTGGCCGTAGTTGCAGGAGCAAGCCATGCGGAGGAAGCCATAGGAGGTGGACAACGCTGGAGGAGGTCGTGGCCGTAGTTGCAGGAGGAGGCCATGTGGAGGAGGTCGACGTTGCAGCAGCTGGAGACGTCCGTCGGTGTAGAAAAGGAGTTGGAGGAGGTTGATGGAGCAGCAGCCGATGGAGTCCATCAGAGGAGGAGGAGGAGGAAAAGAGAAGGAAGAGGGGAAATTGAGGACAGCGGGCTGGTTTGGGCATATATAGCCTAGGTTACCGCGTGGTGGGCCGGGGGTTATTTTTTTATTTTTTTCATCAAAATCTAAGACCTCAAAAAAGTATTATTTCTGTTTGCAATTTGCCCAATCCAATTTTAGGTCCAAACGACCGTAGTTCATAGAATTCGGATAGGAAATTTCGCGTAGATATATTTTGATATAAAAAAGTTTTTCATCGGAGGTCGTATGCAACCAGAAATCCCGATTTACCGAAAGATGACGCCATTTTGCATAATATATCAAAATTCATGTTTTTAAATTTTCACTAAAACTAGATAACATATTACATGGGCATTTCAAAGGAATTTTTTTATTTCCTATCATTTTTTTAAATTTTTTCAAAACTGAAAAGGCGGTCCGGGGGGGTGTGGGGAGGAAAAATCGCAGCTCCCTTACCGCCGGCGCACAACCATGTTGATCCGCCGGTGGTAATCAATATACCACCGACGCATCAACATGGTGGCGTGATAACCCACAAGTATAGGGGATCGCAACAGTCTTCGAGGGAAGTAAAACCCAAATTTATTGATTCGACACAAGGGGAGGTAAAGAATAGTTATAAGCCTTAACAACTGAGTTGTCAATTCAGCTGCACGTGGAAAAACACTAGTAACAGGGGTGATGTGAAAGCAGCACTAATATGAGAGCAATAGTAACAGTAACACAGCAGCAGTAGCAGTAATATGAGAGCAATGGCACCAGAAAATAGTTGATACTTCTTCCAATGACATATAGGACCGAGTATATGATGATGAAAGATGGACCGGGGTTCCCAGCTATCTTCAGTAGTGGTAACTCTCCAATAACAAGTGTTGGGTGAACAAATTACAGTTGGGCAATTGATAGGATTGAAATAGCATTAAGACAGAACATCAAGATTATTAATCATGTAGGCATGTTTTCCATATATAGTCATACGTGCTCGCAATGAGAAACGTGTACAACATCTTTTGTCCAACCAGCCGGTGGCAGCCGGGCCTCAAGGGAATCTACTGGCAATTAAGGTACTCCTTTTAATAGAGCACCGGAGCAAAGCATTAACACTTGGTGAAAACATGTGATCCTCATACCTACGCCTTCCCCTCCAGTTATCCCAGTTGCTGTCACTCTGGGGCCTCGGTTCCGGACATAGACATGTGCAAACAACTTGTAGATACAATCTAAGCAATAAGTATAGAGCTTAAATCTACGATCATGCCACTCGGGCCCTAGTGACAAACATTAAACACAACAAGATTGCAGCAACAATAACTTCACAAACTTTATAGATGGACTAATCATAATGTAACAATCCATCGGATCCCAACAAACACAAAACCGATTACATCAGATGAATCTCAATCATGTAAGGCAGCTCATGAGATCATTGTATTGAAGTACATGGGGGAGAGAATACCAACTAGCTACAGCTAGAACCCGTAGTCCATGGGGGAACTACTCACGGAGCATGATGGAGGCGGTGGCGTTGATGGAGATGGCTTCCGGGGGCACTTCCCCGTCCCGGCAGGGTGCCGGAACAGAGACTTCTGTCCCCCGAAACGGAGTTTCGCGATGGCGGCGGCGCCCCTGGAGTCTTTCTGGAGTTTTGTCAATTGGTATCGCGTTTTTAGGTCGAAAGGGGTCTTATAGGCGAAGAGGCGGCGCAGGGAGGTGCCTGGGGCCTCCTCACCATAGGCTGGCGCGGCCGAGCACGGGGCCGCGCCGCCTTATGGTGTGGTGGCCCTCGGCCCGCCTCCGACTCTCTTTCGGTGTTCGGGGTCTTCCGGGAAAAATAAGATACTCGGGTCTTTGTTTCGTCGAATTCCGAGAATATTGCCCGAACAGCCTTTCCGGAACCAAAAATAGCGGAAAACAGAGCCGGCACTTCGGCATCTTGTTAATAGGTTAGTTCCGGAAAATGCATGAAATCATTATAAAGTGCGAGCAAAACATGTAGGTATTGTCATAAAACAAGCATGGAACATCAGAAATTATAGGTACGTTGGAGACGTATCAAGCATCCCCAAGCTTAGTTTCTGCTCGCCCTCGAGTAGGTAAACGATAAAAAGAATAATTTCTGTAGTTACATGCTACTTACATAATCTTGATCATACTATTGTAAAGCATATGAGATGAATGCAGTGACTCAAGGCAATGATCTATAGTTGCTAACAAATAGATAACATATAGCAAAACTTTTCATGAATAATACTTTCAAGACAAGCATCAAAAGTCTTGCATAATAGTTAACTCATAAAGCAATAAATTCAAAGTAAAGGCATTGAAGCAACACAGAGGAAGATTTAAGTTTCAGCAATTGCTTTCAACTTTCAACATGCATATCTCATGGATAATTGTCAATACAGAGTAATATGATTCATGCAAATAAGCAAGTATGTAAGAATCAATGCACAGTTGACAAAAGTGTTTGCTTCTAAGATGGAAGGAAGTAGGTAAACTGACTCAACATAAAATAAAAGAAAGGCCCTTCGCAGAGGGAAGCAGGGATTAAATCATGTGCTAGAGCTTTTTAAGTTTTGAAATCATATAGAGAGCATACAAGTAAAGTTTTGAGAGGTGTTTGTTGTTGTCAATGAATGGTAGTGGGCACTCTAACCCCCTTGCCAAACAGACTTTCAAAGAGCGGCTCCCATGAAGGACGTTATCTCTACCAGCAAGGTAGATCATCCCTCTTCTCTTTTGTTTACAAATGTATTTTAGTTCTATTTATGGATGACACTCCTCCCAACCTTTTGCTTACACAAGCCATGGCTAACCGAATCCTCGGGTGCCTTCCAACATTCACATACCATGAAGGAGTGTCTATTTGCAAAATTAAGTTGCTTACTCGATGAATCAGGGGCAAAACACGTGAAGAGAATTATTAATGAAAGTTAATCAATTGGGGCTGGGAACCCCGTTGCCGACTCTTTTTGCAAAATTATTGGATAAGCGGATGAAGCCACTAGTCCATTGGTGAAAGCTGCCCAACAAGATTGAAAGATAAAACACCACATATTTCCTCATGAGCTATAAAACATTGACACAAATAAGAGATAATAAAGTTTTGAATTGTTTAAAGGTAGCACATGAAATATTTACTTGGAATGGCAGAAAATACCACATAGTAGGTAGGTATGGTGGACACACATGGCATAGGTTTTGGCTTAAGGTTTTGGATGCACGAGAAGCATTTCCTCTCAGTACAAGGCTTTGGCTAGCAAGGTTGTTTGAAGCAAACACAAGTATGAACCGGTACAACAAAACTTACATAAGAACGTATTGCAAGCATTATAAGACTCTACACTGTCTTCCTTGTTGCTCAAACACTTTTACCAAAAAAAATATCTAGACCTTAGAGAGACCAATCATGCAAACCAATTTCAACAAGCTCTACGGTAGTTCTCCACTAATAGGTTCAAACTACATGATGCAAGAGCTTAATCATGATCTACTTTGAGAGTTCAAAACAATTGCCAAGTATCAAATTATCCAAGACAATATGAAGCATTTTCTTGTTTCCAACCAAATAACAATAAGTCGAATAGCTTCCAACTTTTGTCATTCAACATTAAAAGTAAGAGCGAAGAACACGAGTGTTCATATGAAAAAGCGGAGCGTGTCTCTCTCCCAAACAAGGATTGCTAGGATCCGAATTTATTCAAACATAAACAAAAATAAAAACACACGAGACGCTCCAAGTAAAGCACATAAGATGTGACCGAATAAAAATATAGATTCAATAGAAGAAACCTGATAAGTTGATGAAGAAGGGGATGCCTTGGGCATCCCCAAGCTTAGACGCTTGAGTCTTCTTGAAATATGCAGGGATGAACCACGGGGGCATCCCCAAGCTTAGACTTTTCACTCTTCTTGATCATATATCATCCTCCTCTCTTGACCCTTGAAAACTTCCTTCACACCAAACTTCTCATAAACTTCATTAGAGGGGTTAGTACTCAAAAAAAACTTTAATCCACTTTAGTCCTGTAGTGACATATTGCAAGAACTCAATAAAACATTAGCTACAGCTCTCCAATTCTAGAAAGCCTTGCTTAAAGTCCACAAGAGACAATGCAAAAAACAGAGACAGAATCTGCCAAAACAGAACAGCCCGTAAAGACGGATTTTTAAGAGGTACTTACGTTGCTCAAATCAGAAAACTCAAAACTAATGAAAGTTGCGTACATATCTGGGGATCACTCACGTAAATTGGCAGATTTTTCTGAGTTATCTACAGAGAATCACACCCAAATTCGTGACAGCAAGAAATCTGTTTCTGCGCAGAAATCCAAATCTAGCATCAACCTTCTATTAGAGACTTCACTTGGCACAACATTGCAATAAAATAAAGATAAGGAGAGGTTTCTACAGTAGTAACAACTTCCAAGACACAACAAAACAGTAGCAAAATAAAAACATGGGTTATCTCCCAAGAAGTGCTTTCTTTATAGCCATTAAGATGGGCTCAGCAATTTTAATGATGCACTCGTAAGAAATAAGAGTTGAAGCAAAGGAGAGCATAAAAAAGCAAGTTCAAAACACATTTAAGTCTAACCCACTTCCTATGCATAGGGATCTTGTACACAAATAAATTCATGAAGAACAAAGTGACAAGCATTGGAAGATAAAACAAGAGTAACTTCAAAATTTTCAGCATATAGAGAGGTGTTTTAGTACCATGCAAATTTGTACAACCATATTTTCCTCTCTCATAATAATTTTCAGTAGCTTCATGAATAAACTAAACAATATAACTATCACATAAAGCATGCTTTTCATGATCCATAAACACATATTTTTATCAAGCTCAAAAATAGTGGGATTAAAACTTTCAAACCCACTTTTATCAATAATGTAACAAGATGATTGATCAATCTTAAAAGATATGGGACTCATAGATAAATTCAAGATCTCTCCAATCCCATTTTCATTGGTAGTACAATTAATATTATCAAGTAACTTAGGACCATCATCTAGAGATTTATCATAAACATTTGCCAAGCAAAACTCTTTAGTACCATGCATTTCGTCATCAGGCACAAACAAAGCATTATCATAAGATTTATTAAAATAGCATGGATTATCATATATAACAGTAGCATAATTATTCTCGCAAGTTTTACTCATAGGGAATATTTCAAGAGAATCCACAGGAACATAACATTCATCCTCCTTCGGTAAGCATGGAGGACAATCAAATAGTGTAAGAGATAAAGAGTTACTCTCATTAGAAGGTTGGCATGGGTAGCTAGTCCATTCTTCCTCCTTTTGTTCATCACTCTCCTCTTTTTCATCCAATGAGCTTCCAGGTTCATCAATTTCTACTTCCACTGGTTCCTGCAAATTGTGAGTGCATTCTTGTGCATTAATGAGTCTCTCTTTATAATCAATGATATAAGGATTATTGTTGTAACTTTCTATGCAAAAATTAAGGATAGTAGAGACATAATCTTTAAGGTCCTTACAAACAGCACAAGTTTCATAATTTTTAGACATGAAGGATTCTATCTCAGAGGCTCCCATAAATATGACAAATTATTCTACCTCTTCGAACCCAAAATGAATATAGTTATTCCAATTATAGTTCTTAATTAAAACTTCCTCACTAAAGCCACATTGAAATTTAAGATGTTTAGTATCCTGTTGAGAGCAACAGTTTATATCATGGCATTTAAGCAAGATTTTAGCAATTGCATTCAATTTTTCTATCACATCACTCATTACTTTACCCGTTCTTGATTCTCTATAATTATTATATAATTCAATAAGCTCCAAATAGGTTGTAGGTTCTCCCATAGCAACAGTTTTTAATTTTTTGGTTTTTCAAATTTTTATGGATTTTTGGGTATATGAGAAAAGTAAAACAAAACAAAAACAAACTAGACAAAAGTAAACTAAGCAAAATAATACTAGACAGAAATAAACTAAGCACAAATAAACTAGACAAAAGTAAACTAACAAAACAAAATAAAATAAAACAGAGAGAGAGGTAGAGTGTACTCCCCAGGTGAACTTATGAGTAGAGATATGCCTCCCCGGCAACGGCGCCAGAAAATAGTCTTGATAACCCACAAGTATAGGGGATCGCAACAGTCTTCGAGGGAAGTAAAACCCAAATTTATTGATTCGACACAAGGGGAGGTAAAGAATACTTATAAGCCTTAACAACTTGGTTGTCAATTCAGCTGCACCTGGAAAAGCACTAGTAACAGGGGTGATGTGAAAGCAGCAGTAATATTAGAGCAATAGTAACAAGAATACAGACAGCGAGTAGCAGTAATATGAGAGCAATGGCACCAGAAAATAGTTGATACTACTTCCAATGACATATAGGACCGAGTATATGATGATGAAAGATGGACCGGGGTTCCCATTTATCTTCACTAGTGGTAACTCTCCAATAACAAGTGTTGGGTGAACAAATTACAGTTGGGCAATTGATAGGATTGAAATAGCATTAAGACAGAACATCAAGATAATTAATCATGTAGGCATGTTTTCCATATATAGTCATACGTGCTCGCAATGAGAAACTTGTACAACATCTTTTGTCCAACCAGCCGGTGGCAGCCGGGCCTCAAGGAAATCTACTCGGCAATTAAGGTACTCCTTTTAATAGAGCAACTGGAGCAAAGCATTAACACTTGGTGAAAACATGTGATCCTCATACCTACGCCTTCCCTCCCAGTTATCCCAGTTGATGTCACTCTGGGGCCTCGGGTTCCGGACATAGACATGTGCAAACAACTTGTAGATACAATCTAAGCAATAAGTATAGAGCTTAAATCTAAGATCATGCCACTCGGGCCCTAGTGACAAGCATTAAACACAACAAGATTGCAGCAACAATAACTTCACAAACTTTATAGATAGACTAATCATAATGTAACAATCCATCGGATCCCAACAAACACAAAACCGATTACATCAGATGAATCTCAATCATGTAAGGCAGCTCATGAGATCATTGTATTAAAGTACATGGGGGAGAGAACACCAACTAGCTACAGCTAGAACCCGTAGTCCATGGGGGAACTACTCACGGAGCATGATGGAGGCGGTGGCATTGATGGAGATGGCTTCCGGGGGCACTTCCACGTCCCGGCAGAGTGCCGGAACAGAGACTTCTGTCCCCCGAAACGGAGTTTCGCGATGGCGGCGGCGCCCCTAGAGTCTTTCTGGAGTTTTGTCAATTG
Source organism: Lolium rigidum (assembly GCF_022539505.1). Classification (NCBI taxonomy): domain Eukaryota; kingdom Viridiplantae; phylum Streptophyta; class Magnoliopsida; order Poales; family Poaceae; genus Lolium; species Lolium rigidum. The sequence continues at coordinate 361,581,059 of NC_061514.1, forward strand.
GTATCGCGTTTTTAGGTCGAAAGGTGTCTTATAGGCGAAGAGGCGGCGCAGGGAGGTGCCTGGGGCCTCCTCACCATAGGCTGGCGCGGCCAGGCCTGGGGCCGCGCCGCCTTATGGTGTGGTGGCCCTCTGGCCCGCCTCCGACTCTCTTTCGGTGTTCTGGGGTCTTCCGGGAAAAATAAGATACTGGGTCTTTGTTTCGTCGAATTCCGAGAATATTGCCCGAACAGCCTTTCTGGAACCAAAAACAGCAGAAAACAGGAACTGGCACTTCGGCATCTTGTTAATAGGTTAGTTTCGGAAAATGCATGAAATCATTATAAAGTGCGAGCAAAACATGTAGGTATTGTCATAAAACAAGCATGGAACATCAGAAATTATAGGTACGTTGGAGACGTATCATGGCGCGCCGGCGGTACGGGGGGCTTCGATTTTCAGTTTTCGCCCAGACCTGGTTCACCCTTATCCCCGGCGCACTATAAAGTTTTCCTGCACCGGCGGTATTGGGTCATTACCGGCGCGGCCAAAACATGATGCGCCGGTAGTATTTAGCACCAGCAGGCATGTTTTTTTGGTGCGCCGGCAATAATATTTGCGGTTATAGGCTTTTTCCTAGTAGTGTATCCCTACACTTCACTCTTCTCTTAGCGAGGTGGTACTAGCTGGAAGACTAGCCATCCATGCATCACTTCAGGAGCTAGTGAGGCAGCGAAAGGCATGCAAGCCTAGTCGTATTTTGCATGGGCTAGTAGGAACTAGGAATTATCTTTGGCCCAAAACAAACTTAACAAACGTTCAAGTTTAGTGTCTTAATAGCTAGCGAGTGTGTCGAGGGTAATCCTCGGCATTGCCCTCCGATTGGGGCTTAGGGTTGATGGAATCCTGTAGGCTGACACGAGACATCGGTTAACAGACAAGCGGGGAGAGTAATTTACCCAGGTTCGAGGCCCTCGATGAGGTAAAACCCTTACGTCATGTCTGTCTGATCTTGATTATGAAAATATTAGGTTACAATGGGGTTCCGAAGGTTTCGGCTGTGGTTTCGTCGAGAGGCTAAGCTCTACGTGGACCTAGCTCTAGACTTGCGGTGGCTAAAGCTGCTAAGATTGATTGTGTCCCTCGACAGCCCCTCTCCTGGCCCTTATATAGGGGGGCAGGTCTCAAGAGATCTGTCCGGGTACGACTAGGTTACAAATCCCTAGATCTAAACGTTCCTTGTTCGGTTCCTCTTCGTCTTATCCTTCAAGGAATCTTCTTCGGCACCGCCATAGTGGCCCTCAAGGGTGTCTTCATGGGCCTCCAGTTGGGATGTACAGGATAGGGCAATAACAGTTACCCGAAGGGTAATGCCCACGTCAGTAGCCCCCGAGTGTCTAGCCGAAGATATTTCGGGTAGAGACTAAAGCATGCCTCTATCAAATGTTCTTATCTCTTGACAGTTCTTGTCCATCTTGTAACAGCATCATCTTCTTCTATCGGGTGCGCGTTCAGCGCTCCCGATGGGAGTAGCCCCCGAGTCTACGTATGGATGCTTGCAATCCGTGCATAGACTCAAGTTGTGCCACTCGAACGTTTTCTTCTGCCGATGTTTTCGACAAGTCTTCAGGATCCACTGCTGGAAAAACTAGACTGGTTCTTTACTTCACCCTCTTGGACTGTTTCTTATCCAGCAACTTTTGCATATCCCCTGGTTAAACCAACTTCAGACCATGTTCCTTGTGTTGTAGCTTTCAACACAAAAATTCCAAAAGCGAAAGTCTTCAGAATTGAAAATCATTGGATGCAGCACAGTGATTTCAAACAAGTTGTGCAGGCAGCATGGAACATTCCTGTGGGTTTTGGTGATAGTGCTAAAAACATTAACGCAAAATTCAAGAATCTGAGAAGAGGCCTCAAACTATGGGCCAAGATTCTCCCTTGTCTAAAAAACTTATTGCTCAAGTGAATGAAGTTATTGCTCTGTTTGATGTCTTGGAAGAATTCAGAACACTGACTGTAACTGAATGGGATTTGAGAGATACACTTAAAGCACACCTTATTACCCTATTACAGGATCAGAACACCTATTGGAAGCAAAGAGGAACGATTAAGTGGGTAAAGCTAGGTGATGAAAACACAAGATTTTCATTCTAAGGCTACCATCAATTACAGGAATAACTATATTGCCAAGTTACAAAATTCAGACCAAGTAGAGGTCTCCGATCATGATGGAAGGCTGCTATTTTGTGGAAAGCATTCAAGGATAGGATGGGTCTATCAGATAATCCAGAGATGCAATTCAACCTGGAAAGTTTCGTTGACTCCAACATTACTGAGGAAATATGAATGTCATTTTCCAAGCTCCTTTCTCTGATAAGGAAATAGAAGAAGTGGTTAAACATCTACCAAATGATAAGTCCCCAGGCCCTGATGGCTTCAATAAGGAATTCATCAAAAGTTGTTGGTCCATCATTGCTGCTGATGTCAAAAAGTTAATTGGTGACTTCCATTCTGGACACACTAACCTGGAGAGTATCAACTCCTCTTTCATTACTCTCATTTCAAAAGTTGACAGCCCAAACTCACCTGGGGACTTCAGACCTATTTCTCTTTTGAATAGTGTTCTCAAGATTATCACAAAGTTATTGGCTAATAGGTTACAAGATATTATCCTATATTTAGTCCACAAAAATCAGTATGGGTTCCTCAAGAAAAGATCTATACATGACTGTCTTGGCTGGGCTTTTGAGTACCTTTTCCAATGTCATCAATCAAGAGAAGAGATTCTAATTCTTAAGCTAGATTTTGAGAAAGCTTTTGATATGATTGAACACACAACAATAATCCAAATTCCGAAGGCAAAGGGTTTTGGGGAGAAATGGATAAAATGGATATCAATGATTTTTGGTACTGGTACTTCTCCTGTCATGCTGAATGGTGTTCTTGGGAAGAAATTTTACTGCAAAAGAGGAGTAAGGCAGGGTGATCCTTTATCTCCTCTGCTTTTTGTCCTTGCTGCTGACTTCTTGCAAACAGTGTTGAATAGCTATGGGTCAAAATCTTATTTCAAGACCAATACCTTGCCCACCATGCCCTGACTTCCCAGTGATTCAATATGCCGATGATACTCTCATTGTGATGAAGGCAGATGCATCACAACTTCTTTGCTTGAAAGCTATCTTGAAATCATTTGCTTCCTCCACTGGCCTTAAAGTTAACTACCAGAAGTCTAGCATGATGCCAATAAATATGTCACCAGAAAGATTAGCTCACTTTGTTGCAACTCTGAATTGTAGAATTGGAAGTCTCCCTTTCACCTATCTAGGTCTACCTCTGAGCATAAAAAAACCCTCCCTTGAATTTTTTCTTCCAATTGTGCAAAGAGTTCAAACAAGACTGGGTGGTATTGCAGATTTTCTGAATTATGGAGGAAAGTTGCAAATGGTCAAATCTGTTCTAGCCTCTTTGCCTATTTTCTTCATGTGTTGTTTGGATGTACCTGTCACAATAAAGGATCAGGTGATCAAGTACATGATGCGTGTAGTTGACACGTCCGTTGGGAACCCCAAGAGGAAGGTGTGATGCGCACAGCGGCAAGTTTCCCTCAGTAAGAAACCAATGTTTAATCGAACCAGTAGGAGTCAAGAAGCACGTTGAAGGTTGATGGCGGCGGGATGTAGTGCGGCGCAACACCGTAGATTCCGGCGCCAACGTGGAACCCGCACAACACAACCAAAGTACTTTGCCCCAACGAAACGAGTGAGGTTGTCAATCTCACCGGCTTGCTGTAACAAAGGATTAACCGTATTGTGTGGAAGATGATTGTTTGCAGAGAAAACAAGAAAACAAGTATTGCAAGCAGATTTGTATTTCAAGTATTAAAAGAATGGACCGGGGTCCACAGCTCACTAGAGGTGTCTCTCCCATAAGATAAAAGCATGTTGGGTGAACAAATTACAGTCGGGCAATTGACAAATAGAGAGGGCATAACAATGCACATACATGGCATGATAAGTATAGTGAGATTTAATTGGGCATTACGACAAAGTACATAGACCGCCATCCAACCGCATCTATGCCTAAAAAGTCCACCTTCGAGTTATCGTCCGAACCCCTTCCAGCATTAAGTTGCAAAGCAACAGTACAATTGCATTAAGTATGGTGCGTAATGTAATCAACAACTACATCCTCGGACATAGCGCCAATGTTTTATCCCTAGTGGCAACAAGCACAACACAATCTTAGAACTTTCTCACATCGTCCCGTGTGTCAATGCAGGCATGAACCCACTATCGAGCATAAATACTCCCTCTTGGAGTTAAAAGCAAAAACTTGGCCGCAGCCTCTACTAGTAACGGAGAGCATGCAAGATCATAAACAACACATATGTAATAACTTGATAATTAACATAACATGGTATTCTCTATCCATCGGATCCCGACAAACACAACATAGAGTATTACAGATAGATGATCTTGATCATGTTAGGCAGCTCACAAGATCCAACAATGAAGCACAATGTGGAGAAGACAACCATCTAGCTACTGCTATTGACCCATAGTCCAGGGGTGAACTACTCACTCATCACTCCGGAGGCGACCATGGCGGTGTAGAGTCCTCCGGGAGATGAATCCCCTATCCGGCAGGGTGCCGGAGGAGATCTCCGTAATCCCCCGAGATGGGATCGGCGGCGGCGGCGTCTCGCAAGGTTTTCCGTATCGTGGTTTTTCCATCGGGGGTTTCGCGACGGAGGCTTTAAGTAGGCGGAAGGGCGAGTCGGGGGCCCGACGAGGGGCCCACACCATAGGGCGGCGCGGGCCCCCTTGGCCGCGCCGCCATGTGGTGTCGCCACCTCGTGGCCCCACTTCGTATGCTCTTCGGTCTTCCGGAAGCTCCGTGGAAAAATAGGCCCCCGGGTCTTCGTTTCGTCCAATTCCGAGAATATTTCGTTACTAGGATTTCTGAAACCAAAAACAGCAGTAAAACAGGAACCGACACTTCGGCATCTTGTTAATAGGTTAGTTCCAGAAAATGCACGAATATGACATAAAGTGTGCATAAAACATGTAGGTATCATCAATAATATGGCATAGAACATAAGAAATTATCGATACGTCGGAGACGTATCAGTACATGAGACACTGCCTTTGGAGAAAGCAAACAACAGATGTGCAAGCAAAGGGTACTGCTTTAGTTTCATGGAAAAAGATATGCAGGCCTAAAGATCAGGGAGGTTTGGGAGTGCTTAACTTGGATGTCCAAAATAAATCTTTGCTGCTGAAAAATTTGGATAAATCTATAATAACCTTGACATTCCTTGGGTTAACCTCATCAGAGACACATATTATGATGAAGATAGTCCCCCTGGCATCAAAATAGAAGGGTCCTTTTGGTGGAAAGCACATTTTAAACTCATTGACACTTACAAAGCTATGGCAAGATGCAATTTGTGTAATGGCAGATCAGTCTTATTCTGGACTGACCTCTGGAGAGAATCATGCTTGCATCATAAATTTCCACACCTGCTCTCTTTTGCCAAAAACACTGATGTCTCTGTCAGCAAAGTTCTTCACATGGATTTCCTACAAGATTTGTTTCATCTGCCTCTCTCTCAACAAGCATATGCTGAATTTGAGGAATTGGAGAATCTATGTGAGAATGCACAAGCTCAAGTACAACAGCATCTCCCTGACAATTGGAGCTACATCTGGGGGTCTGATACATTTTCCACAACTAAAGCATACAATTTCCTGATTGGAGTGCAACAAACACCAGTTTTCTTCACATGGATTTGGAAATCTTCCTGTCAGCAAAAAAACAAGTTTTTCTTCTAGTTACTTCTACATGACAGACTAAATACTAGAAACCTCTTGAGAAGGAAAAATTGCACCTTGCAATCTTTTAATTGTGCCACGTTGCAATGTAACCATGAAGAAACCTTGGCACATTTGTTCTAGAGTTGTCCTTTTGCGCAACAGTGTTGGGATTTTGTTTGCCCACAAGTTACAAATCAACAATCTGTCATGGAAGCCTTTTATGCTATCAAAGATACTTTGAAATTACCTTTTGCGGTTGAGATCATCATACTGGCTGCCTGGAGTATTTGGATAATCAGAAACAGAAAAATCTTTGAAGATCAAAATCCTTCATTTTCGGCTTGGAAGATAGTTTTCAAACAAGAATTGCAGCTACTCTCATACAGAATGAAAAATAAATGGGATGCTCCCTTCAAAGCTTGGCTGCAGAGTCTTTCTTAGTTTCATGGTTTATCTGTTCATAGTTTTTTTCCTTATTTTCTTTTGTTTTCTCTTTTATTTATTTCTTTCTTTCTTTCTTTATTTAGACCTTTGTACATCTTGTAAAACTGGACAACTCTTGTTTATATTTATTATTAATAAAAATTGCAGTGGGGATTTTTCCCCACTGTTCCACCTTCAAAACAAAAGTCTTCATAGGCCAACCGATACATTTGCATCGGAGCTTCATTTTTCCAAGTACAATTTTAATGCGTAAAGGATATTGAGCAACGTGCCCAGATTTGCTGGTTAACTGCCGATGGCAAAACAACGTTACCCTACACAGAATCAAGTCCCCGGGCATGATCCTGGAGAGCAAAAAAGTTTATCGGATACGCGTCCAGCGCTCCCGATGGGAGTAGCCCCCGAGTCTGGGCATGGGCGCTTGTGACCGGGTGCAGATTCGAGCTGAGCATTCCGTCCTTTTCTTCAAATATTTCTTCATGCCCTTTTTTGCAAGAAAATCTTCGAGTTCACGTTTATTGGGTGCGCGTTCAGCGCTCCCGATGGGAGTAGCCCCCGAGTCTAGGTATGGATGCTTGCAATCCGTGCGTAGACTCAAGTTGACCACCCGACAATTTTGGTTTCTCCTCGGACGCTTCCAGCGAGCTTCACGACGTCACTGATGACGTAATTACTGTTGCAATTCTGACTGACAGGACACGACCTGTTGGGCCCATCCTACTTATGCACGGTTCTGTTTTAAGAAGTGACAGCTACTTGCGTGCAGTTACCAAGGTGTCTCCTCGATTTCCGCGATCAATGATAAAAAGAGGTCCTCTTAATAAATTGGAAACAATGACACGTGCCCGCTCAATCCTCGGGTTTCTTTGTACTTTATAATCTTTCGGGGGAAAACTTCTCCCTTTCCACAATCCATCATTGCATCCTCTTTCTTCTTCATTCATCTTCTTCACCCATAACCACTGCGCCGCCGCCGCCGTTTCTAGATCTTCCCTTAGATCTCAAAATGGTGAAGAAGAAGAGCTCCACTCTTAACACAAGTGATGCGAGCAGCGGTGCCGCCGCCAGGACTTCTCCAAACCCGTCGAATAGAGGCGCTCTAGATGCTCCCCCTCCAGCTCCGGCGCCGCCAGCGCCGTCAAGCTCCACGGCTGGACCCATCCCCGGCGATTGGCCGGCGTCTACTACCACAAAGCGTGACGAAAAGAGGGCTCAGAGGCTCGCCAGGAAGTCGACTCCTTGAAGGAGGAGCTCGAGGAGCTGAAGAGGAGGCTGAAGGATGAAGAGGCATCCAGGCTAGCCGCTGAAGCTCGGGCAATTGAGAAGGATGATCTTCTTCGCCAATCTTCCTTAGCCTTGCTCAGTAATTCCCTTTCTGCTCTTTTTTTGTTGATTATTGCTTTGTCAGCTCCTCTTATTTCGTTCTTCACAGAGGCTGCTGATATCCCTGTCGAGGCTCTAGACAAGCTCCCGAGTAATTCCCCGGTGAATGCTCTGTCGACGACCCTTGCTTCTCACCAGCTCATTCAAGACCTCCTCCACAAGGGCAAGGGAGCCATGGCACGGATGCACTCGATGATTTTCCCAAAGATCTATCAAGACAAGACTTTGGGGCAACTAATCGACGCTTTTGCCGTCAACACAAAGGAGGTTATCGAGGTATTCAAACGTACTTCGCGTACCTATGGTGCCCTCTTAGCCTTCCAGCTTATGATGGGTCATGGCTTCAAAGCCAATATTGAAGAGATGTCCCGAGAGCTACCAAAAGAACAAGATGGGAAATTTGTTGACTTGGGCGTCTTCAAGACCTCGGCTCTTAAATGTGCTCGCCAGCTCCTTGATCTGGTCTCGGCAAAGAAATCATCTGTTGTTCCAAGCTTGTCGAACCAGACCCAGGCCCCTTGATTCTATTCTTGTAATTTTGCTTAGTAAACACAATGTCCTGCCATAAGACTTGTGTGGTTGTAATGAATTCCATGCTGGCAACGTTGTCAGTGTACTATTGTTATGACATTTTTATTTGCATGCTCCTGATGGGAGTAATTTACAGTGTTGAATCTATATAATCCATCATGCCCTTTAACAATGTTTTGTAGGTTTTCCCTGTGCCTGCGTTTGTCGATGATTCTTCGGGTGCTTGCTCTGAGAGTGACCGTCTTCAGCGTATGAAGGATCGGATCGTGCAGATGGAAAAGGATATGCACAGTACTTATGCCTTGGCTGCTATTATTAAAAGGAAGAACGAGCTTGCGGCTGATACAGAGCGCTATGCTCTGACTGAATTGCATAGAGCCACATAAAGTTTCTGTAAGCGCTCTTGTCTCCTTACTCCTTGTTTTTCCACAAAATGCACCTTCTTATCGTCCCTTGTTTATTTTTCTAGTCATAGCTCTGAACCCTGCTGAGGAGAACAAGCGGATTCACGAGTGTGTAAATGCATTGACTCAGCTATCATCATCAGATGAAGTTTTCTGGAAAGAGCACTCGAAGGCTTCTGCTGTCGCGAAGTTCCAAGATCGGGTCCAGCAAGTCCATCGTTTCTTCGACAAGTTCTATAAACGACTGAGAGTAATCTGGAAGACAATGTTCCCTTTGGACGCTGTCCCTCCCACGCTGTTGACTTTAATGTCTGAATTCAGTAACGCCAAGAAGATCCGAAACTTGTTTCGAGCGCAACTTCTTGCGGGTGCTAGAGCCGCACTCGCCCTTGTTCTTGTATATCATCCTTCAGCAGACCTGCTGGCGATTGCCAATGCCGTAGGCGAATTGGGGCCACTTTACACGAGAGTGGACCTTGCCGCCGCAATTGTTGTTGAGAGACTCGAAGGAGCTTCGGCAGCATCAAAGAAACAATGACTCCTCAAGAGTAGACAAGGGAATTGGGCCCCTTTTGTAAGTAGGAAACCTCGATATTTGTTGTATCCGAATGTTCGGATGTTCAACATAAAACTATTTTATTGGCAGATGCACATGCGTACCTCTGCCATGTTAATGCTTGTTAGCATATTTTGGAGGAGCAAATCTTAATTACTCGTTTTTGCATCCGTGTTAGGATGTATATTTATGTTTTAGTTGGTAACAAATTATGTGAGTGATCAGCTCGTGTTGCGGGTCTTGCTAAACCCGTTGTATGTGCAACTTTGCTTTCAACCGATGTATGTCTTGACAGCAGCTCCCGATCAAGTCAGTGGCACTAGATCTGCCGATGACTCTGTCACTCTTTGATACTTCCGTGATTTTAAAGTATCGAGCGTGGGTCGTTTTCATTAGGTGTTTCACAATCCTTGCTATTCGCGACACTCTTTGAGGCATCTATAGCGAAGGAGGAGAGCGAAGTCCCCGTTGGTTTTGCATCATAGCACTCGTAATTTCAGAGGCTTTTTCTAGAGTGCAATCCCCGAGGCTATTTTTTCATTGAACTGATGTTCATTGATATATGGGCAAAGTCTCTGATAATGTTGTTCAGGTACCCCGAATTACTGCAATTCTTCAGAGAAACAAAACATAAGTCTTTATTAATAAAGTAAGAAGGCTAAAGGGCTAAAAGAGGCCCTGCTTATAAGAGAAAAAGAAAGAAACTAAGCATGGTGTTGTGCATCCTTTCAGGCAAGGGGAGGTTTCTCCTTATCTTCAAGCTTGTCTGCTGCACCGGTGGTTTTGGAAGCATCACTGGTTTCAGCAGGGGCTATTGCGGTGATTGCCGGAGTTTCCTTTTCTTCCATGACGACCTTGTCGCCAGATGTCGAGGTTTTCATTGTCGAAGCTTCCGGGGCAAGGTCGGCTGGCTTCTTCTTCGACTTCGTGACGCGTTCATCTTCTTTACTGTCGACTGCTAACGATCTTGAAGGGAAGTTGACAGGTTCCTGTTTGAGCCCGAACTACGCAGCGATCCTCTGAAACTCACGATCACAATTATCCGAGCGTGAGAAACTTCCATGGACTGTGATATTTGTTCCATTGTTCCTGATACGTCCAAAACGTATCTACTTTCCCGAACACTTTTGCTATTGTTTTGCCTCTAATTTGTGTATTTTGGATGCAACTAACACGGACTAACGCTGTTTTCAGCAGAACTGCTCCGGTGTCTCATTTTTGTGCAGAAATCCAACTTTCGAGAAAATCCTCGGAATTTATACGAAAAGTCCTATTTTTCCGGAAGACTCACGGAGCCGAAGGGCAAGTCGGTGGAGGCCCGAGGGCCCCACACCCTAGGGCGGCGCGGCCCAGGAGGGGGCGCACGGCCCTAGCGTGTGGCCCCCGGCCGGCCTCCGACGCCCTCCTTCGGACTACTTATTGCCTTCGACCTAAAAACGCACGGGGAGAAGTCGAAGTCGCCGTAAACCCTCCGTAACGCCGCCACATCGCGAAACTCCGTCTCGGGAGCCGAAGTCTCCGTTCGGCACTCCGCCGGGACGGGGAATTGGAGGAGATCATCGCCATCATCACCACCGACGCCTCTCCATCGACCAGCCATGTTTCCCCCATCCATGTGTGAGTAATTCCCCCACTGTAGGCTGAAGGGGATGGTAGGGATTGGATGAGATTGGTTATGTAATAGTATAAGATTGTTAGGGCATAGTGCCTAGTGTCCGTAATTGGTACTTTGATGATATTGTTGCAACTTGTTATGCTTAATGCTTGTCACTAGGGCCCGAGTGCCATGATCTCAAATCTGAACATGTTATTATTTCATCATGATATTCATTGTTTATGGTCTTACCTGCAAGTTGTATACACATGTCGCCGTCCGGAACCAATGGCCCCGAAGTGACGAAATCGGGACAACCGGAGGGGATGGTAGTGATGTGAGGATCACATGTGTTCACGGAGTGTTAATGCTTTGCTCCGGTACTCTATTAAAAGGAGTACCTTAATATCCAATAGATTCCCTTGAGGCCCGGCTGCCACCGGCTGGTAGGACAAAAGATGTTGTGCAAGTTTCTCATTGCGAGCACGTACGACTATAATTGGAACACATGCCTATTGATTGCTTTGTACTTGGACACCATTTTATTATTATCTCGCAAATGCCCCGCTTGATTGTTATATGAGTTTCTCTCATCCATGCAACGCCCGTTATCCGTCCCCGTGCCTACGTATTTTAATCCTGCCGTTTACTATAATCACTACCGCTCGTCTCTCGTTACTCTCGCTCGTTATTTCACTACCGCTATCGCTATAAAACTCGTTACTATCGATAAACTCTTGCGAGCAAGTCTGTTTCCAGTGTGCAGCTGAATTGACAACTCCGCTGTTAAGGCTTTCAAGTATTCTTTGTCTCCCCTTGTGTCGAATCAATAAATTGGGTTTTACTACCCGCGAAGACTGCTGCGATCCCCTATACTTGTGGGTTATCAAGACCGTTTTCTAGCGCCGTTGCCGGGGAGCATAGCTTTATTTGGAAGTTCACTTGGATTGATATTGTTCGCTGCAAATTCTCCATCATGGGTAAAACTCGCGATCCTAAAGTCGCCATATTACCATCCACTACAAGAAAAGGTACAACTCGAGTACCTCTCGTCGCTCTTGATTCACCATCTCGTGATTGATAAACTTGTTTCACCACCACATGCTTCACTTGCTCGGTACTTCGCTGAATCTGAAAATTCTTATAATATTGATGATGCTTCTGCTGTGCTTGATGATAGTGGTTCGTTGGGATCCTTTCTAGATGCTACAATTGCTAGGTCTAGACAAATTGAAAATGCCGAAACTCCTAATGCTACTACACCCGTTAATTCACCTGAACTGGATTATTCTAGTGATGATCCTGAGGAAGATTATGTGGAGCTTAATGATGATTTTATTAATAGATGCAATGCTACTTCTGATGCAAGCAAAATTAAAAATTTTCTCACACAATATACTGTTAGACATAAGTTATCTCCTGATCCTAAATTTGCCACATCTCCCATATGCATTAAGGATAAAGATTATGATTTTTCTCTTGATCTATCTCATATAGCTATTGTAGAGAAAGCACCCTTTTGTGGTACCGAAAAAGAAAGTGTCTGTAGAACACATGATTGAACTTTCTTCTATGAGTAGCTTGTTTTCTCGATGATGTCAAGATGCGTACTTATTTTGTCGCTAAATTTTTTCCTTTCTCATTAAAGGATGATGCTAAAACTTGGTATAATAATTTGCCTCCCGGTTCTATTAAAAGTCAACTCGATTTGCGTGATGTTTTCTTTCGAAAATACTTTCCTCGCTAGTGCTCAACATGTTGCTTTACTGTAAAATTTATAGATTTGACCAGGGAGATGAAGAGAAATTTCCCGAGGCTTGGGCAAGATTTTGTTCTCTTATCGTAGCTCGACCTCGGACATGATTTAGAAAAGAATGATTTACTTGATATATTTTATAGTGGACTAACCATTGAGTCTAGGGCATATTTGGATAGTTGTGTCTGGTTGTGTTTTCAGGAAAAGAACTCCGTACGAAGCCGAAGAATTATTGGCTAAAATAGGCCGGAATCATGATGATTGGACTACGCTCGAACCAATTCCAACGCCAATATTGAAGAAGAGGGGTTTAATTAAATTGAATGATGAAGATATGAGGGAAGCCAAGAAGTCTCTCAAGGAGAAAGGTATTAAATCTGAAGATGTGAAGAATCTACCTCCCATAGAAGATATATGTGAGATAATTCCCCTTCATCCATGATTGAGGTAAACTCCCTTCAGCCGCTTTACTAGGGAAGATATTCCGTATTCAAAACCTCCTGCGCAATGCTTAGATGAGTTTGATAATTATATTGTTAAGCAAGAAAATTTTAATATGAGAGTGGAGAATCACCTAATGGAAAATTCTCAAGCTATTAGCAATTTGCATGATGTTGTGGAGAGAACCTCCAATGATGTTAAGATGCTTGTTAAACATTTTCAAATGGTTCAAACTCAAATTGATCAGCTTACTAAAGTGCAAAATGACTTATTACAAAATAATTCTAAAGAGAAACATGCTTATGAAGTAACAACTAGAGGTGGTGTCTCTACCCAGGATCCTCTATATCCCGAAGGGCATCCCAAAAGAATTGAACAAGATTCTCAACGTATTGAACCTAGTGCTCCATCTAAGAAAAAGAAAAAGAAACATAAAAATGTTGTAGAATCCTCTGAACCTGTTAATGATCCTAATAGTATTTCTATTTCCGATGCTGAAACTGAAAGTGGTAATGAACATGATAATAGTAAACATAATGATAAGAATGATGTTTCTGATAAAGAAGAAGTTGAAGATGAACCTGAAAAGCAAGATAAAAATAAAAAGTATACTAAAGAAGATTTTATTGCTAAGAAACATGGTAATGAAAGGGAACCTTGGGTTCAAAAGCAAATGCCTTTTCCTGCTAAGAAACTAAAATCAAAGGAAGAAGAACACTATAATAAATTTTGTGATTGGATGAAACCTTTATTCTTGCAAATCCCTTTGACCGATGCTATTAAATTGCCTCCTTATTCAAAGTATATGAAAGATATTGTTACTAACAAAAGGAAAATCCCCAATGAGGAAATTTCCACTATGCTTGCTAATTACTCTTTCAATGGAAAAGTTCCAAAGAAGTTGGGCGACCTGGTATAACTACTATTCCTTGTTCTATTAAGAATAATTATGTTAAAACCGCTCTATGTGACTTGGGAGCCGGTGTTAGTGTTATGCCTTTTTCTCTTTATAAGAGACTTTACTTAGATAAGTTGATACCTACCGATATATCTTTGCAAATGGCTGATAAATCTACTGCTATTCCCGTTGGTATATGTGAGGATGTTCCTGTTCAAGTTACTAATAACCGCTTGATATTAACTCGATTTTGTTGTGTTGGAAATGCCTCGAAGATGATAATATGTCTATTATTCTTGGGAGACCTTTTCTTAACACCGCAGGGGCTGTTATTGATTGCAATAAAGGAAAGGTTACCTTCAATGTTGATGATAGGGAGCACACCGTCTATTTCCCCAAGAGGATTGATAAAGTATGTGGAGTCAATACTATTTCTAATGTGAGAACTATCAAAGTCGGAACTATCGATTGTCCAATATATGAGCCTAAAGAAGAATATCAAACTCTTGTGATTGGATCCATATCAATACAATTCAAGGTAACATGATTGATTTGAGGTTTATTTCTTCTTATGCTATGTAAAATTTATTTGGTGGCAAGACTTGATCAACCTTGTTAACAAATACTTTTTATATGCATAGAGAAGGTAAACAACATTTCTTTCTTCCTCCACTTGTTCTACTTGCTGTAGCACTTTTATTTTGCAAAGTTCCTTAGTTAATTAGAGATTTCAAAAAATTTCCTGGCCAGTAATAATAAACTTAATACCCGTAAATGTGCATTTTTCAAAGTTTTCAAAAATTCACAAAAATTATACCGTTGGTCCTATTTTTCGAAAATGCACCCGGGAGCACTGGGATGACCAATGGGGCACCCCGTGGTGGCACCCCACAGCCGGCGCGGCCAGCAAGGGGGCGCGCCACCCCGGTGTGTGGGTCCCCCTTTGCCCCACTTCAAAGCATCTCTTCCTCCCACACTCTTCTCTCTCCCGAAAAATCGACACCAGCCTTCCTCTCACTCGTGTTTTTGCTCAAGAACTCCAAATTTCTCGATCTCTTTGCTCAGCCTGCATTTCGTCCGAAATTTGGCACATTTGCTCTTTGGTATGTGACTCCTCCAACCATCCAAGTAGAATTTTGTTTGGTGGAGTATATCTTGAATATTTTGCTGCTGTAGGTAACATGTTTAGTGAGCTTGCATGCTTGTTCTAAGTGGTAGAAACTAGTTTTGATGCATGATTAGTACTCTAGCAAGTTCCTATGGTAGTTTTCCTCAATTATATGTCACCAAATCAAATTTTATATTGTTTGTTGAAAAATTTCAGAAAATGGAAGGGAGTAGGCACCAACTCAACCAACAAGAATTGGAGGTGCAACAGGTCATGAGAGTTCACCGCGAAGAAGGAGTATACCCCGCTTACTACCCGTGCGTGGATTTTATGAGAAGTGCAGGGATCTTTCAAGATGTTCAAAGTCTAATCTCTCGTGCAGGGTTGGATGATTTTGTTGATGGTGAACCATGCCAATATGCAAAACTGACTATGTCAGTAGTGCAGGATTTTAAATTCAATTGGTCACGATCTAACCCCATGGTCCAATACAAAATTTATAATAAAACTGTCAACTTGCCATTCAATGATTTTTGTGCAGCAATCAAAGTACCGCAATGGGGATCATGCGAGAAGATAAGGGGATCGCCGCAAGTGTTCTTGGACCTCTTCAAGATGATTTGTCATGGAAGAAGCTTCTCGTAGGATGGTGGTAAAATCAGTAGCATTCATCTCCCAGCTTATTCGTTACTTTGCTTATTTCATCACCAAGTGCGTTCTAGCAAGAAAGAATGGAAGTAAAATATCTATCCAGGATCTAGCCTTTCTAGCTGCCGCATTACAAGGTAATAGGACTTATAACTTGGGTGCTTTGATAGCCAACAGACTTGCTACTAACCGTGAGAAGGGAGGAATTTGTGGAGGTCTCATCGCCTCTCGCTTATTAGCTATGCATGGTGTAGAACCTCACCATCTTGATATTCAGCTCCCCATAGAGAAACTTGACATAGTCTCCATGATTAAGCATGAATTTGTTTCTGATTCGTCTAATTTGAGCAACCCGTCTTACGTAATAACATTTTACAAGAAAGCTTGGAGATTAACTAAGAAAACCGAAAAATTAGTAGGATTGCCCGCACCTGCTCCGTTTAACCTTGACTCCGTGGAGGATTGGTCACCACGGAAGGTGAACTCGAATGCATACATAAAGGGAGATGGCCATCGTGCAAGAGACAACACGGATGAGGTCGAGGAACACCTCGACTCGTCATCGATGCAGCAAGTTCTTCGCATCAACAAGTTGGGCATGAGGAGCCTCCACGCTTTTCTTCTGCATCGGTACCTTATTATGACTACGCCATGTATGATCCACCGGCGTGGAACCCAGACCCTCGCTGGGGTTGATCTCCACTTAGGCCAAAAGCCTAAGCTTGGGGGGAGTGATACGTCTCCAACGTATCGATGATTTCTTGTGTTCCATGCCACATTATTGATGTTATCTACATGTTTTATGCACACTTTATGTCATATTCGTGCATTTTCTGGAACTAACCTATTAACAAGATGCCGAAGTGCCACTTGCTGTTTTCTCGCCGTTTTTGGTTCCGTAAAGGCTGTTCGGGCAATATTCTCGAATTGGACGAAATCAACGCCAAACCTCCTATTTTCCCCGAAGGCTCCGTAACACCGAAGACGAGTCGGAGAGGAGCCGTGGGGGCCCCACACCATAGGGCCGCGCGGCCAGGGTCCGGCCGCGCCGGCCTAGGGTGAGGCCGCCCGTCAGCCCTCCCGCGCCGCCTCTTCGCCTATATAACCCCTTTCGACCTAAAAACGCAGCACCAATTGACGAAACTCCGTAAAAGTTACCGTGGCGCCGCCGCCATCGCGAAACTCCAATTCGGGGGACAGAACTCGTTCCGGCACCCCGCCGGAGCGGGGAAGTGCCCCCGAAGGCTTCTCCATCGACACCGCCGCCATCTCCATCAACACCGCCGCCATCTCCACCGCCATCTTCATCACCGCCGCTGCTCCCATGAGGAGGGAGTAGTTCTCCATCGAGGCTCGGGGCTGTACCGGTAGCTATGTGGTTCATCTCTCTTCCATGTACTTCAATACAATGATCTCATTGAGATTCATATGAGTTTGTATCACTACTATCTATGTGCTACTCTAGTGATGTTATTAAAGTAGTTCTATTCCTCCCGCACGTGTGTAAAGGTGACAGATGCGTGCACCGTGTTAGTACTTGGTTTATGCTATGATCGTGATCTCTTGTAGATTATGGAGTTAACTATTGCTATGATAATATTGATGTGATCTATTCCTCCTACATATGCATGAAGGTGACAAGTGTGCATGCTATGCTAGTACTTGGTTTAGTAGCGTTGATCTATCTTACACTAAAGGTTACTTAAACATGAGCATTATTGTGGAGCTTGTTAACTCCGGCATTGAGGGTTCGTGTAATCCTACGCAATGTGTTCATCATCCAACAAAAGTGTAGAGTATGCATTTATCTCGTTCTGTTATGTGATCGATGTTGAGAGTGTCCACTAGTGAAAGTGTAATCCCTAGGCCTTGTTCCTAAATACCGCCGAGTTACTACCGCTTGTTTACTACTCGCTGCGTTACTACTATCGCGTTACTACCGCTTGTTTACTCGTTTTACTCGCGTTACTACCGCTCGCAATACCACCACCATCAACTACACGCCAAGCACTTTTCTCGGCACCGTTGCTACCGCTCATACTTATTTATACCACCCGTATTTCACTATCTCTTCGCCGAACTAGTGCACCTATTAGGTGTGTTGGGGACACAAGAGACTTCTTGCTTTGTGGTTGCGGTGGTTGCATGAGAGGGATATCTTTGACCTCTTCCTCCCCGAGTTCGATAAACCTTGGGTATCCACTTAAGGGAAACTTGCCGCTGTTCTACAAACCTCTCGCACTTGGAGGCCCAACACTGTCTACAGGAAAGGAGGGGGAACGTAGACATCAAGCACTTTTCCGGCGCCGTTGCCGGGAGGAAAGGTAAAAGGCACTCATACTACGGTCTCGTGTAAAGTATTTTTCCGGCGCCGTTGTGTGTGTGCTCAAAGCTATTTCCTTTAGATCCTGCAATTGCAACTTTTTGTTTCTTGTTTACACTAGTTTGGCATAATGTACAAGAGTGAGCTTTTTAATATTTTTCCTGATTTAGAATTGTTTGATGCGAAAATTAAAAAACCTATGGAACCTTATTTGCATGCTAGTAGCGATGTTATTAGTATGAATGCAATTACTCGCTAATGCTATGAAGAAGTCTAAGCTTGGGGAAGCTAGTTTTTGTGGTCTTTTTAGCTTCCCATCTTTAGGGGAGAAAATTTGTTCTGATAATGCTTTATCTCCCATATGCGATAACTCTAATAATGCTTCGATATTTTAAATCCACCTGCTGAAAGTATTCCGTATAAAATACCCATGAAAATTATTGAACGTGTTATGGACAACCACTATAAAGGGGATGGAACTGTCCATCCTAGAGATCATTTACTCGTTTTTGCACGAATTATGTGGGTTATTCAAGTGTGCAGGTATCTCTATGGATGAAGTGAGGAAGAAGCTATTCTCTGTTTCACTGTCTGGTAAAGCAGCGCATTGGTATAAATTGTTGGAGAATAGGCATTCTCTTGGTTGGGAGGAAATTGCATCTCTCTTTTATTCTAAATTTTATCCTCCGCATGAAGTGCATATTGATAGGAATTATATTTATAACTTTTATCCTCGTGATGGAGAGAGTATTTCTCAAGCGTGGGGGAGATTGAAATCACTAATGCTCAAATGTCCCATTCATGAGCTCCCCGTAATGTTATTGTTAACAATTTTTATGCGAGGCTTTCAGGACAACACAAGGACTATCCGGACGCGTGTTCGGAGGGATCTTTCACAAGCAAGGAGGTTGAAGCTAGGTGGGACCTCCTTGATCGGATTGAGGACAACGCCGAAGGATGGGAGAACAATGAAGGTAAAGAGTCGGTATAAATTATGATTATGAATGCATTGAAGCTTTTATGGATACCGATAAATTTCGAAATATGAGTGCTACTTATGGTCTTGACTCTCAAGTTGTTGCAAATCTTTATAAAGCCTTTGCTTCTCATTTTGAATTGCCTAAAAATAATTTTGATAAGTATCATGAACCTTTTAAAGAGGCTTGCATGAAGAATGAAATTGTTGTTAATTATTGCAATAAGCATGCTCAAACTCCTAAGAATGCTATTTCCTATAAGCATGTTAATTTTTGTGGAATACATAGACCTTGTGGAATTAATCAAATCAAAGATGAATATTGCATCCATCATGCTAATGAAAAAACTAGAAAGTGGTTTAGGGCTCTAGATGATCTTGGTAAAAAAGTTTGTGCCCTCTATCCTTTCATTTGTGAAGTTTGCCATGAAGTGGGTCATTTTAATTTTCAATGCTCCTCCAGTGATATTTTGAACCCAATGAGTGCTGCAAATTTGTATTGTGATGATGAAATTACTCCTAATCAGCATGATGAACTTACTTTATTTTTGGGGTGTGAAGAACCTGTCGAGAAAAATCTCTTTGTTACATATGAGTGATCTTGATATTGATGATGTCCCGCATGGGTGTTTTTCTTATTGCATTGATAATAGCCATACAAATACTTACATACAAAATATTTTAGAAGATGACACCTTGCCAAAATATGATAGGACCGCTGTGTGTTTTCAACTAATTAACGAAAAGGAGGGATCCTCCCAAGTTTCTTCTATTGTTTCGAAAGTAAATCAGGTTATGCGGACAAGCCACCCTTCAAGCCTCTTCTTCCTGAAGAAGGGAACGAGGAAAAGGAAGAGAAAAAGAAGAAGAAGGAATGAAGAAGAAGAAGAAGAAGAAGGGGAATAAAAAGGAAGAGGTAACATCATATCCCCGCGTATATGAGATAACAATGGGTAACCGTAAGTATGTTGCTCCTAATGATTATTGTGATAATGAATCTGAATATGATGATCTTCCTATGCCCTTTACATACATTAGCAATCATGATTTGAATGAGCACACTACTTTTGATATTGCAAATCTCTGGGAAACTAATTCTGAAAATGATGAGGATAATAATTGCCATAGTGTCAATTACTATCCATGCTTCCTCCCATAATGATATAGAAAGCTCTAAGCTTGGGGAAGAGGTGTTTGCAAATCCTTTAGCTACTGGTCATTATGTTCTTGATACATCTCCTTCTAATAACAATAATGGTGTGGACACGTATAAACCGATTGTGAAGGATAACTATTCTATTTCTTATGATGACACTATGCCTTCGATCTCTAATGATTATTATAAAGAATGCTATGATATAGGTTCTAACTATCCTTATGAAACTTGTCATGGTCATGATTGGATTACGAAAAACAATCCCCTTAATAGGCAACTTGTTTACCATGTTCAAATTCTTGATAATGATCTTGCTCCAATTACTATTAATGAGAATAACTCTTCTTATGCCAAATTTAATGATACCTCTATGCATATGAACCATGATAAGAATGTTTTAAGTGATGGGTATATTGTGGATTTCATCAATGATGCTACTGAAAGTTATTATGAGAGAGGGAAATATGGTTATATGCATCTTAATAATATTAAGTTTCCCCTCTTTATGTTGAGAATCTTGAAGTTACTCGTGTTTTATCCTCTTATGCTTGTCACTTTGTTCTTCATGAATTCATTTGTGTACAAGATTCCTCTTCATAGGAAGCATGTTAGACTTAAATTTGTTTTTAATTTGCCTCTTGAAGCTCTCTTTTGCTTCAAATACTATTTCCTGCGAATGGATTATTAAAACTGCCTGAGCCCATCTTAATGGCTATAAAGAAAGAACTTCTTGGGAGATAACCCATGTGTTATTTTGCTACAGTAATTTGTTTTTATTTTGCGACTTGGAAGTTGTTTACTACTGTAGCAACCTCTCCTTATCTTAGTTTTGTGTTTTGTTGTGCCAAGTAAAGTCTTTGATAGTAAAGGAAGTACTAGATTTGGATTACTGCGCAGAAACAGATTTCTTTGCTGTCACGAATCTGGGCAAAATTCTCTGTAGGTAACTCAGAAAATTATGCCAATTTACGTGAGTGATCCTCAGATATGTACGCAACTTTCATTCAATTTGAGCATTTTCATTTGAGCAAGTCTGGTGGCCTAATAAAATCCATCTTTACGGACTGTTCTGTTTTGACAGATTCTGCCTTTTATTTCGCATTGCCTCTTTTGCTATGTTGGATGAATTTCTTTGATCCATTAATGTCCAGTAGCATTATGCAATGTCCAGAAGTGTTAAGAATGATTGTGTCACCTCTGAATATGTCAACTTTTATTGTCCACTAACCCTCTAATGAGTTGTTTCGAGTTTGGTGTGGAGGAAGTTTTCAAGGGTCAAGAGAGGAGGATGATATACTACGATCAAGAAGAGTGAAAAGTCTAAGCTTGGGGATGCCCCGGTGGTTCATCCCTGCATATATCAAGAAGACTCAAGCGTCTAAGCTTGGGGATGCCCAAGGCATCCCCTTCTTCATCGATAAATTATCAGGTTCCTTCTCTTGAAACTATATTTTTATTCGGTCACATCTTATGTGCTTTACTTGGAGCGTCTGTTTGTTTGTTTCTATTTTTGTTTGTGTTTGAATAAATTGGATTACATCATGCTTGTGTGGGAGAGAGACACGCTCCGCTGGTTCGAATGAACACATGTGTTCTTAGCTCATAATATTCATGGCGAAGTTTCCTCTTCGTTAAATTGTTATATGGTTGGAATTGGAAAATGATACATGTAGTAATTGCTATAAATGTCTTGGGTAATGTGATACTTGGCAATTGTTGTGCTCATGTTTAAGCTCTTGCATCATATACTTTGCACCCATTAGTGAAGAAATACATAGAGCATGCTAAAATTTGGTTTGCATAATTGGTCTCTCTAAGGTCTAGATAATTTCTAGTAAGGTGTTTGAACAACAAGGAAGACGATGTATAGTCTTATAATACTTGTAATATGTCTTTTATGTGAGTTTTGCTGTACTAGTTCATCCTTGTGTTTGCCTCAAACAACCTTGCTAGCCTAAACCTTGTATCGAGAGGGAATACTTCTCATGCATCCAAATACTTGAGCCAACACTATGCCATTTGTGTCCACCATACCTACCTACTACATGGTATTTCTCCGCCATTCCAAAGTAAATTGCTTGAGTGCTACCTTTAAACAATTCAAAATTTATTACCTCTTATTTGTGTCAATGTTTTATAGCTCATGAGGAAGTATGTGGTGTTTATCTTTCAATCTTGTTGGGCAACTTTCACCAATGGACTAGTGGCTTCATCCGCTTATCCAATAATTTTGCAAAAAGAGCTGGCAATGGGATTCCCAGTCCCAAATTAACAAACTAAAAATAGACACTCCTCCATGGTATGTGATTGTTGGACGGCACCCGAAGGATTCGGTTAGCCATGGCTTGTGTAAGCAAAGGTTGGGAGGAGTGTCATCATAATAAAACTAAAATAAAAAGGTACTCCTTCATGGTATGAGATTGTTGGCAGTGCACCCGAGGATTCGGTTAGCCATGGTTTGTGAAAGAAAGGTTGGAAGGAGTGCCATCCAAAAATAAAATAAAATGGGAGCCGCTCTTTGAAGGTTTGTCTGGCAAGGGGGTTAGAGTACCCGCTACCATTCGTTGACAACAACAAACACTTCTCAAAACTTTACTTTTATGCTCTCTTTATGTTTTCAAAATCAAAGCTCTAGCACAAATATAGCAATCGATGCTTTTCCTCTATGAGGACCATTCTTTTACTTTCAATGTTGAGTCAGTTCACCTATTTCTCTCCACCTCAAGAAGCAAACACTTGTGTGAACTGTGCATTGATTCCTACATACTTGCTTATTGCACTTATTATATTACTCTATGTTGACAATATCCATGAGATATACATGTTACAAGTTGAAAGCAACCGCTGAAACTTAATCTTCTTTTGTGTTGCTTCAATACCTTTACTTTGAATTATTGCTTTATGAGTTAACTCTTATGCAAGACTTATTGATGCTTGTCTTGAAGTGCTATTCATGAAAAGTCTTTGCTTTATGATTCACTTGTTTACTCATGTCATACACATTGTTTTGATCGCTGCATTCTCTACGTATGCTTTACAAATAGTATGATCAAGATTATGATGGCATGTCACTCCAGAAATTATCTTTGTTATCGTTTTACCTGCTCGGGACGAGCGTAACTAAGCTTGGGGATGCCGATACGTCTCCAACGTATCGATAATTTCTTGTGTTCCATGCCACATTATTGATGTTATCTACATGTTTTATGCACACTTTATGTCATATTCGTGCATTTTCCGGAACTAACCTATTAACAAGATGCCGAAGTGCCGCTTGCTGTTTTCTGCCGTTTTTGGTTCCGGAAAGGCTGTTCGGGCAATATTCTCGGAATTGGACGAAATCAACGCCAAACCTCCTATTTTCCCCGGAAGGCTCCGTAACACCGAAGACGAGTCGGAGAGGAGCCGGGGGGCCCCACACCATAGGGCCGCGCGGCCAGGGTCCGGCCGCGCCGGCCTAGGGTGAGGCCGCCCTGTCAGCCCTCCCGCGCCGCCTCTTCGCCTATATAACCCCTTTCGACCTAAAAACGCAGTACCAATTGACGAAACTCCAGGAAAGTTACCGTGGCGCCGCCGCCATCGCGAAACTCCAACTCGGGGGACGAACTCGTTCCGGCACCCTGCCGGAGCGGGGAAGTGCCCCCGGAAGGCTTCTCCATCGACACCGCTGCCATCTCCATCAACACCGCTGCCATCTCCACCGCCATCTTCATCACCGCTGCTGCTCCCATGAGGAGGGAGTAGTTCTCCATCGAGGCTCGGGGCTGTACCGGTAGCTATGTGGTTCATCTCTCTTCCATGTACTTCAATACAATGATCTCATTGAGATTCATATGAGTTTGTATCACTACTATCTATGTGCTACTCTAGTGATGTTATTAAAGTAGTTCTATTCCTCCTGCATGTGTGTAAAGGTGACTAGTGCGTGCACCGTGTTAGTACTTGGTTTATGCTATGATCGTGATCTCTTGTAGATTATGGAGTTAACTATTGCTATGATAATATTGATGTGATCTATTCCTCCTACATATGCATGAAGGTGACAGTGTGCATGCTATGCTAGTACTTGGTTTAGTAGCGTTGATCTATCTTACACTAAAGGTTACTTAAACATGAGCATTATTGTGGAGCTTGTTAACTCCGGCATTGAGGGTTCGTGTAATCCTACGCAATGTGTTCATCATCCAACAAAAGTGTAGAGTATGCATTTATCCGTTCCGTTATGTGATCGATGTTGAGAGTGTCCACTAGTGAAAGTGTAATCCCTAGGCCTTGTTCCTAAATACTGCTGAGTTACTACCGCTTGTTTACTACTCGCTGCGTTACTACTACTGCGTTACTACTCGCTTGTTTACTCGTTTTACTCGCGTTACTATCGCTGCAATACCACCACCATCAACTACACGCCAAGCACTTTTCCGGCACCGTTGCTACTGCTCATACTTATTTATACCACCCGTATTTCACTATCTCTTCGCCGAACTAGTGCACCTATTAGGTGTGTTGGGGACACAAGAGACTTCTTGCTTTGTGGTTGCAGGGTTGCATGAGAGGGATATCTTTGACCTCTTCCTCCCTGAGTTCGATAAACCTTGGGTATCCACTTAAGGGAAACTTGCTGCTGTTCTACAAACCTCTGCACTTGGAGGCCCAACACTGTCTACAGGAAAGGAGGGGGAACGTAGACATCAGGGAGGTATACCGGCATCACTCATTCTTTGCATATTATGGTTGCTGGATACTTGTACATACTTGTTTAGTTTCTTTGAGTGGTTTTCTAATGAGAGGGAGATGATATTTGGGGAAGTGCTGCTCGAAAACAGATTCTGTATCGTTACTAAAAAATTCGTGCGCACAGCCGAACGTTATTTTGAGCTGCCAATTTTTGTGCATGTTCCCCAGGTTGTTATCTAACTTTCATTAGTTGAACACTTTTCGAGCTGAGCAGCTTAAGAATTTCTTTAAAATCGATTATCGTACTTCGTCAAGTTTTGGCAGATTTCTGCCATCTTGCTTTTCTGTGTTTCTTTTAGTTTTCATTTTCTTATTCTTACTTTGTTTCTTTCCTAAAACACAAAAAGAACAAAAATATTTCTGTTGTTTATCTTCACCATTTGTTCATTTTGGTTTCTTGCATTTATTTCGCTTTATTTGCTATTGCTAGTTTGCTATAAGAAAACCCAAAAAGATTTTGCTTCGTTTGCTTGTTTCCTTTTATTCTTGTTCTCAAATTCGAAAACACCAAAAATATTTGATGTTCTTCTTTGGTTTTGTAAAGTTCTTTATGAGTTCAATGGTCTTCGGTAGCTGGAGCGTGGTTTTCATTTCATATTATCCAAGCTACACAAGTGAAAAGGCAATAATGACGATATACGACGATCTGATTGTGGTGAGAGGCTGGTATGAACTCTTTTTGTTTTCATTTTTGTACATATACTCATCCATGTGAGCATGCTTGGTTGGTTCATGTGAGGTACATGTCATTTAAGAAAGTCTAGTAGTTCATGATCTCTCATGTTTAGCTCCAATTTATTAATATGAGTAGCATGTCATGGATGTTTGCTTGCATTGTTTTATTCATAGATAGGTATGATATTGTGGTATCCTCCTCTGAATAATTCGTTTGAATTAACTTGGCACATGCTCATGCATGCATATGACTGAACAAAAGTCAATTAAGCCTCGATGATTTACATTGCCTCAGAGTTCTTGTATCACTTTTATGCCTCGCTTAATTTATTTTGCCGCAAGCATGATTATGACGATTCATCGCTCTCTTGATTGTCGCTTCCCGGCCTATTGCTAGCCTTCACTCGTACTGAACGGGAACGCTGCTCGTGCTTCCAAACACATGAAAACCAAGTTATTCCAGAGTGTCCACCATAAATACCTATGCATGGCATTTCAAACCATTCCAAGTAAATTCTCATGCGCTACCTTTAAACCTTCAAAATGCTTCTCAATTTGTGTTAATGTTTCATAGCTCATGAGGAAGTATGTGGTGTTTAACTTTCAACCTTGTCATTTACTCTTGACGGACTTTCATAATGGACTAGTGGCACATCCGCTTATCCAATAATTTTGCAAAAAGAGCTGGCAATGGGGTTCCCAGCCCCGATTAATCAAACTTTACTAATAATTCTCTTCACATGTTTTGCTCAGTAAGCAACTTAATTTTGCAAATAGACACTCTTCCATGGTATGTGATTGATGGAAGGCACCCGAGGATTCGGTTAGCCATGGCTTGTGTAAGCAAAGGTTTGGGGGGAGTGTCACCCATAATAAAACTAAAATACGTGTGTAAACAAAAGAGAAGAGGGATGATCTACCTTGCTGGTAGAGATAACGTCCTTCATGGGAGCCGCTCTGGAAAGTACGGTTGGCGAGGTAGTTGGTGTACCCATTACCATTCGTTGACAACAACAAACACCTCTCAATACAATTTTACTCCCGTTTTAAAAATGAAAAGCTCTAGCGCATGTTAATCCCTGTTTCCCTCTGTGAAGGGTCAATCT
This sequence comes from Lolium rigidum, assembly GCF_022539505.1. Taxonomy (NCBI): domain Eukaryota; kingdom Viridiplantae; phylum Streptophyta; class Magnoliopsida; order Poales; family Poaceae; genus Lolium; species Lolium rigidum. The sequence continues at coordinate 361,607,587 of NC_061514.1, forward strand.
TTTACTTTTATGTTGTGTATCCATCCTTTCTTTGAGCACTTTCTTGAGAGCACAACTGTCATTCTTAGTGTAATATGCTTGTCTCAAAATATGATTGATTTTGGTATAACTTTGATGCTTTTATCTTTGACAATCACTATTTCTAGTCTTTCTATGAACTTCAGAGGTGCCTGAGCATTTATGTTTTGCTGATCAAATATGGGCAAGCGAGATACCACTCTATCATACTCTTTTATGAACATTGCAATCCTGCTTATATACATGATTCATGATGCTTATTATTAATTGTTGGTACCTTTCCATGATTGACATAGCCATTAGATGATCTTATTTGCATGTATCTTATTATGAACCGCCTAAGTGTTAGCCATAGCATGAGAATATTTACATCATATGAACAAATGTGTTCGTGAAAGTTCTTTTATCGCTCAGCTTGTTAACTGAATTGCTTGAGGACAAGCAATAAGCTAAGCTTGGGGGAGTTGATACGTCCAAAACGTATCTACTTTCCCGAACACTTTTGCTATTGTCTTGCCTCTAATTTGTGTATTTTGGATGCAACTAACACGGACTAACGCTGTTTTCAGCAGAACTGTTCTGGTGTCTCGTTTTTGTGCAGAAATCCAACTTTCAGGAAAATCCTCGGAATTTATACGAAAATTCCTATTTTTTCCAGAAGACTCACGGAGCCAGAAGGGCAAGTCAGGTGGAGGCCCGAGGGCCCCACACCCTAGGGCGGCGCGGCCCAGGAGGGGGGCGCGCGGCCCTAGCGTGTGGCCCCCTCGGCCGACCTCCGACGCCCTCCTTCGGACTACTTATCGCCTTCGACCTAAAAACGCACGGGGAGAAGTCGAAGTCGCCAGAAACCCTCCAGAACGCCGCCACATCGCGAAACTCCGTCTCGGGAGCCAGAAGTCACCGTTCTGGCACTCCGCCGGGACGGGGAATTGGAGGAGATCATCGTCATCATCACCACCGACGCCTCTCCATCGATTAGCCATGTTTCCCCCATCCATGTGTGAGTAATTCCCCCGCTGTAGGCTGAAGGGGATGGTAGAGATTGGATGAGATTGTTCATGTAATAGTATAAGATTGTTAGGGCATAGTGCCTAGTGTCCGTAATTGGTACTTTGATGATATTGTTGCAACTTGTTATGCTTAATTCTTGTCACTAGGGCCCGAGTGCCATGATCTCAGATCTGAACATGTTATTATTTCATCATGATATTCATTGTTTATGGTCTTACCCGCAAGTTGTATACACATGTCGCTGTCCGGAACCAATGGCCCCGAAGTGACGAAATCGGGACAACCGGAGGGGATGGTAGTGATGTGAGGATCACATGTGTTCACGGAGTGTTAATGCTTTTCTCCGGTACTCTATTAAAAGGAGTACCTTAATATCCAAGTAGATTCCCTTGAGGCCCGGCTGCCACCGGCTGGTAGGACAAAAGATGTTGTGCAAGTTTCTCATTGCGAGCACGTACGACTATAATTGGAACACATGCCTATTGATTGCTTTGTACTTGGACACCGTTTTATTATTATTTGCAAATTCCATGCTTGATTGTTATATGAGTTTCTCTCATCCATGCAACGCCCGTTATCCGTCCCCGTGCCTACAGTATTTTAATCCTGCTGTTTACTATAATCACTACTGCTGTCTCTGTTACTCTGCTGCTGTTATTTCACTATCGCTATCGCTATAAAACCGTTACTATCGATAAACTCTTGCGAGCAAGTCTGTTTCCAGGTGCAGCTGAATTGACAACTCCGCTGTTAAGGCTTTCAAGTATTCTTTGTCTCCCCTTGTGTCGAATCAATAAATTGGGTTTTACTACCCGCGAAGACTGCTGCGATCCCCTATACTTGTGGGTTATCAGTTCCCAGGCATTTTCAGCTTGAGGTATGCGTAATGCGGCACATCCATGAACTTGGCATAAGCTGATCTTCCAAGTATAGCGTGGTACTGTGATTCCCAGTTTACTACTTCAAACTCGAGCTTTTCCTTCCTGAAGTTGTCGGGTTTGCCAAAGACAACGTTTAGGTAAACTTTGCCAAGAGAGTACGCCGGTAAGGTGGGGAGAATCCCATGGAAACAGGTATCCGTTTCTTCTAGCATCCTCATTGTGATTCCCATGCTTTTGATCGTCCCGAGGAATATCAGGTTTAGCCCGCTTCCTCCATCCATGAAGACTTTGCTCATCTTGAACCCTCCGATTTGCGCCTCAACTACTAGGGCAGCGTGCCCCGGTTTTGGGATTGTCATCGGATGATCTGCTCTGCTGAACATAATGCTCTGAGATGACCATTCGATGTATTTAGGAATGTTGGCCATAATGCTTTCTGCCAAATTGATCTCTTGGGTGAGCTTCTTCATCTCCCTTCTCGAAACACCAGTTCTGTGGATCATGCTCATCTGCCCACGCGGTGGCGGAAAGGACTCGTTGGGGTTGTGGGGCTGAACTTGCTGGACCTGGTGCTGTGGTGGAGGCGGAGGTGGAATTGGCTGCTGCTGCTGCTGGATGAGCTTCTGCATCTCGATGAACTGTCGACAGTCTCTGAGCAGATGGCTGGACTTTTTCTTGTTATCTTTTTGATCGATGTAAGAGTGCAAGTAGCAGGGAGCGTTTATATGCTCAGCGAACGGTAACTCTGGGGTCCTCTGCGGTCGTGGTTTGTAATTGCCACGGTTCCCAGAATTACTTTGGTTGCCGTCCTGCCGATCGTCTCGCCTGTCGTCGTAACGATCGTCTTGTCGATTGGAATATCCTGCGGCTACCAGGTTGTGATGGCGTGTATTTCACACGTTCGTTGGGCAACCCCAAGAGGAAGGTATGATGAGCACAGCAGCAAGTTTTCCCTCAGAAAGAAACCAAGGTTTATCGAACCAGGAGGAGCCAAGAAGCACGTTGAAGGTTGATGGCGGCGGGATGTAGTGCGGCGCAACACCGGAGATTCCGGCGCCAACGTGGAACCCGCACAACACAACCAAAGTACTTTGCCCCAACGAAACAGTGAGGTTGTCAATCTCACCGGCTTGCTGTAACAAAGGATTAACCGTATTGTGTGGAAGATGATTGTTTGCGAGAGAAAACAAGTAAAAACAAGTATTGCAGTAGATTGTATTTCAAGAAAGAGAATTGGACCGGGGTCCACAGTTCACTAGAGGTGTCTCTCCCATAAGACGAACAGCATGTTGGGTGAACAAATTACGGTTGGGCAATTGACAAATAAAGAGAGCATGACAATGCACATACATATCATGATGAGTATAGTGAGATTTAATTGGGCATTACGACAAAGTACATAGACCGCCATCCAACCGCATCTATGCCTAAAAAGTCCACCTTCAGAGTTATCATCCGAACCCCCTCCAGTATTAAGTTGCTAACAACAGGACAATTGCATTAAGTATGGTGCGTAATGTAACTAGTGACTACATCCTTGAACATAGCACTAATGTTTTATCCCTAGTGGCAACAGACACAACACAACCTTAGAACTTTTCGTCACTTGTCCCGGTGTCAATGCAGGCATGAACCCACTATCGAGCATAAGTACTCCCTCTTGGAGTTAAAAGCATCTACTTGGCCAGAGCATCTACTAGTAACGGAGAGCATGCAAGATCATAAACAACACATAAGCATAACTTTGATAATCAACATAACAAGTATTCTCTATTCATCGGATCCCAACAAACGCAACATATAGAATTACAGTATAGATGATCTTGATCATGATAGGCAGCTCACAAGATCCGACAATGATAGCACAATGGGGAGAAGACAACCATCTAGCTACCGCTATGGACCCATAGTCCAGGGGTAGACTACTCACTCATCACTCCGGAGGCGACCATGGCGGTGTAGAGTCCTCCGGGAGATGATTCCCCTCTCCGGCAGGGTGCCGGAGGCGATCTCCAGGATCCCCCGAGATGGGATCGGCGGCGACGGCGTCTCAGTAAGGTTTTCCGTATCGTGGCTCTCGGTACTGGAAGTTTCGTCACGGAGGCTTTAAGTAGGCGGAAGGGCAAGTCGAGAGGGGGCACAGGGGCCCCAGATGACAGGGCGGCGCGGCCAAGGGGGGGGCCGCGCCGCCCTAGGGTTTGGCTCCCCGTGGCCCCACTTCGTTTCGTCTTCGGACTTCCGGAAGCTTCGTGAGAAAATAGGCCTCCGGGCTTTTATTTCGTCCAATTCCGAGAATATTTCTTTACTAGGATTTCGAAACCAAAAACAGCAGAAAACAAGCAATCGGCACTTCGGCATCTTGTTAATAGGTTAGTTCCAGAAAAATGCACGAATATGACATAAAGTGTGCATAAAACATGTAGATAACATCAATAATGTGGCATGGAACACAAGAAATTATCGATACGTTGGAGACGTATCAGCATCCCCAAGCTTAGTTCTGCTCGTCCCGAGCAGGTAAAACGATAACAAAGATAATTTTTGGAGTGACATGCCATCATAAACTTGATCATACTATTTGTAAAGCATATGTAGTGAATGCAGCGATCAAAACAATGTGTATGACATGAGTAAACAAGTGAATCATAAAGCAAAGACTTTTCATGAATAGTACTTCAAGACAAGCATCAATAAGTCTTGCATAAGAGTTAACTCATAAAGCAATAATTCAAAGTAAAGGTATTGAAGCAACACAAAAGAAGATTAAGTTTCAGCGGTTGCTTTCAACTTGTAACATATATATCTCATGGATATTGTCAACATAGAGTAGTATAATAAGTGCAATAAGCAAGTATGTAGGAATCAATGCACAGTTCACACAAGTGTTTGCTTCTTGAGGTGGAGAGAAATAGGTGAACTGACTCAACATTGAAAGTAAAAGAATGGTCCTCATAGAGGAAAAGCGTCGATTGCTATATTTGTGCTAGAGCTTTTATTTTGAAAACATGAAACAATTTTGTCAACGGTAGTAATAAAGCATATGCATCATGTAAATTATATCTTATAAGTTGCAAGCCTCATGCATGGTGTACTAATAGTGCCCGCACCTTGTCCTAATTAGCTTGGACTACCTGGATTATCACCGCAATACATATGCTTTAACCAAGTTTCACAAAGGGGTACCTCTATGCCGCCTCGTACAAAGGTCTAAGGAGAAAGCTCGCATTTGGATTTCTCGCTTTTGATTATTCTCAACTTAGACATCCATACCGGGACAACATAGACAACAGATAATGGACTCCTCTTTTAATGCTTTAAGCATTTGACAACAATTAATTCTTTTCTCATTAGAGATTTGAGGATATTTGTCCAAAACTGAAACTTCCACCATGAATCATGACTTTAGTTAGCGGCCCAATGTTCTTCTCTCACAATATGCATGCTCAAACCATTCAACTCAGTGTAGATCGCCCTTACTTCAGACAAGACGAACATGCATAGCAACTCACATGAAATTCAACAATGAGTTGATGGCGTTCCCAAGTAAACATGGTTATCGCACAACAAGCAACTTAATAAGAGATAAAGTGCATAATTACATATTCAATACTACAATAGTTTTTAAGCTATTTGTCCCATGAGCTATATATTGCAAAGGTGAATGATGGAATTTTAAAGGTAGCACTCAAGCAATTTACTTTGGAATGGCGGGAAAATACCATGTAGTATAGGTAGGTATGGTGGACACAAATGGCATAGTGGTTGGCTCAAGTATTTTGGATGCATGAGAAGTATTCCCTCTCGATACAAGGTTTAGGCTAGCAAGGCTTATTTGAAACAAACACAAGGATGAATGGTACAGCAAAACTCACATAAAAGACATATTGTAAACATTATAAGACTCTACACCGTCTTCCTTGTTGTTCAAACTCAAAACTAGAAATTATCTAGACCTCAGAGAAACCAAATATGCAAACCAAATTTTAGCATGCTCTATGTATTTCTTCATTAATGGGTGCAAAGCATATGATGCAAGAGCTTAAACATGAGCACAAAAATTGCCAAGTATCACATTACCCAAGACATTTATAGCAATTACTACATGTATCATTTTCCAATTCCAACCATATAACAATTTAACGAAGGAGAAACTTCGCCATGAATACTATGAGTAGAAACCAAGGACATATTTGTCCATATGATACAGCGGAGTGTGTATCTCTCCCATAAAGTGAATGCTAGGATCCATTTTATTCAAACAAAACAAAAACAAAAACAAACCGACGCTCCAAGAAAAAGCACATAAGATGTGGCCGAATAAAAATATAGTTTCGGGGGAGGAACCCGATAATTTGTCGATGAAGAAGGGGATGCCTTGGGCATCCCCAAGCTTAGACGCTTGAGTCTTCTTGATATATGCAGGGGTGAACCACCGGGTGCATCCCCAAGCTTAGAGCTTTCACTCTCCTTGATCATGTTGCATCATACTCCTCTCTTGATCCTTGAAAACTTCCTCCACACCAAACTCGAAACAACTCATTAGAGGGTTAGTGCACAATATAAATTGACATATTCAGAGGTGACACAATCATTCTTAACACTTCTGGACATTGCATAATGCTACTGGACATTAGTGGATCAAAGAAATTCATCCAACATAGCGAAAGAGGCAATGCGAAATAAAAGGCAGAATCTGTCAAAACAGAACAGTTCGTATTGACGAATTTTAAAATGGCACCAGACTTGCTCAAACGAAAATGCTCAAATTGAATGAAAGTTGCGTACATATCTGAGGATCACTCACGTAAATTGGCATAATTTTCTGAGTTACCTACAGAGAATTAGACCCAGATTCGTGACAGCAAAGAAATCTGTTTACTGCGCAGTAATCCAAATCTAGTACTTACTTTTCTATCAACGGCTTTACTTGGCACAACAAAACTCAAAACTAAGATAAGGAGAGGTTGCTACAGTAGTAAACAACTTCCAAGACACAAAATAAAAACAAAGTACTGTAGGTAAAAACATGGGTTGTCTCCCATAAGCGCTTTTCTTTAACGCCTTTCAGCTAGGCGCAGAAAGTGTGTATCAAGTAACATCGAGAGATGAAGCATCAACATCATAATTTGTTCTAATAATAGAATCATAAGGTACCTTTATTCTCTTTCTAGGGAAGTGTTCCATACCTTTCTTGAGAGGAAATTGATATTTTATATTACCTTCCCTCATATCAATAATAGCACCAACAGTTCGAAGAAAAGGTCTTCCCAATATAATTGGACAAGATGCATTGCATTCAATATCCAAGACAACAAAATAAACGGGAACAAGATTATTGTTAACGGTAATGCGAACATTATCAACTTTACCCAAAGGTTTCTTTGTAGAATGATCAGCAAGATTAACATCCAAATAACAATTTTTCAGCGGTGGCAAGTCAAGCATATTATAAATTTTCTTAGGCATAACAGAAATACTTGCACCAAGATCACATAAAGCATTACAATCAAAATCTTTAACCTTCATCTTAATGATGGGCTCCCAACCATCTTCTAGCTTTTTAGGAATAGAGGCTTCGCGCTCTAGTTTCTCTTCTCTAGCTTTTATGAGAGCATTTGTAATATGATGCGTGAAAGCCAAATTTATAGCACTAGCATTAGGACTTTTAGCAAGTTTTTGCAAGAACTTTATAACTTCAGAGATGTGGCAATCATCAAAATTCAAACCATTATAATCTAAAGCAATGGGATCATCATCCCCAATGTTGGAAAAAATTTCAGCAACTTTATCACAGAGCAGTTTCAGTAGCTTTAGCAGCTTTCGAGCAGCTTTTCGCGCTTTGCATTAGAAGTGGAAACATTGCTAACACCAATTCTTTTATTAGTATGAGTAGGAGGTGCAGCAACATGTGTAGCATTAGCATTACTAGTGGTGGTAATAGTCCAAACTTTAGCTACATTTTTCTCTTTAGCTAGTTTTTCATTTTCTTCTCTATCCCACCTAGCACGCAGTTCAGCCATTAATCTTATATTCTCATTAATTCTAACTTGGATGGCATTTGCTGTAGTAACAATTTTATTTTCAATATCCCTATTAGGCATAACTTTCGATTTCAAAAGATCAACATCGAAGCAAGACTATCAACTCTAGAAACAAGAATATCAATTTTATTGAGTTTTTCCTCAACAGATTTGTTAAAGGCAGTTTGTGTACTAATAAATTCTTTAAGCATGGCTTCAAGTCCAGGGGTGAATTCCTATTATTATTGTAAGAATTTCCATAAGAATTACCATAGCCGTTGCCATTATTATAAGGATATGGCCTATAGTTGTTACTAGAATTGTTCCGGTAAGCATTGTTGTTGAAATTATTATTTTTAATGAAGTTTACATCAACATGTTCTTCTTGTGCAACCAATGAAGCTAACGGAACATTATTAGGATCAACATTAGTCCTATCATTCACAAGCATAGACATAATAGCATCAACCTTATCATTCAAGGAAGAGGATTCCTCAACAGAATTTACCTTCTTACCTTGTGGAGCTCTTTCCGTGTGCCATTCGGAGTAGTTGATCATCATATTATCAAGAAGCTTTGTTGCTTCACCAAGAGTGATGGACATAAAGGTACCTCCAGCAGCTGAATCCAATAAATTCGCGAAGAAAAATTTAGTCCTGCATAGAAGGTTTGGATGATCATCCAAGTAGTCGATCCATGGGTTGGGCAATTTTTAACCAGAGATTTCATTCTTTCCCAAGCTTGAGCAACATGTTCAGTATCTAATTGTTTAAAATTCATTATGCTACTCCTCAAAGATATAATTTTAGCAGGGGGATAATATCTACCAATAAAAGCATCCTTGCATTTAGTCCATGAATCAATACTATTCTTAGGCAGAGATAGCAACCAATCTTTAGCTCTTCCTCTTAATGAGAAAGGGAACAATTTTAGTTTAATAATATCACCATCTACATCTTTATATTTTTGCATTTCGCATAGTTCAACAAAATTATTAAGATGGGCAGCAGCATCATCAGAACTAAGACCAGAAAATTGATCTTTCGTAACAAGATTCAGTAAAGCAGGTTTAATTTCAAAGAATTCTGCTGTACTAGCAGGTGGAGCAATAGGTGTGCATAAGAAATCATTATTATTTGTGGTTGTGAAGTCACACAACTTAGTATTTTCAGGGGTAGCCATTTTAGCAATAGTAAATAAAGCAAACTAGATAAAGTAAATGCTAGTAAACTAATTTTTTTTGTGTTTTCGATATAGCAAACAAGATAGCAAATAAAGTAAAACTAGCAACTAATTTTTTTGTATTTTGATTTAGTGCAGCAAACAAAGTAGTAAATAAAACAAAGCAAGACAAAAACAAAGTAAAGAGATTGAGAAGTGGAGACTCGCCTTGCAGCGTGTCTTGATCTCCCCGGCAACGGCGCCAGAAAATATGCTTGATGGCGTGTATTTCACACGTTCGTTGGGCAACCCCAAGAGGAAGGTATGATGAGCACAGCAGCAAGTTTTCCTTCAGAAAGAAACCAAGGTTTATCGAACCAGGAGGAGCCAAGAAGCACGTTGAAGGTTGATGGCGGCGGGATGTAGTGCGGCGCAACACCAGAGATTCCGGCGCCAACGTGGAACCCGCACAACACAACCAAAGTACTTTGCCCCAACGAAACAGTGGAGGTTGTCAATCTCACCGGCTTGCTGTAACAAAGGATTAACCGTATTGTGTGGAAGATGATTGTTTGCAGAGAAAACAAGTAAAAACAAGTATTGCAGTAGATTGTATTTCAGTAAAGAGAATTGGACCGGGGTCCACAGTTCACTAGAGGTGTCTCTCCCATAAGACGAACAGCATGTTGGGTGAACAAATTACAGTTGGGCAATTGACAAATAAAGAGAGCATGACAATGCACATACATATCATGATGAGTATAGTGAGATTTAATTGGGCATTACGACAAAGTACATAGACCGCCATCCAACTGCATCTATGCCTAAAAAGTCCACCTTCAGGTTATCATCCGAACCCCCTCCAGTATTAAGTTGCTAACAACAGACAATTGCATTAAGTATGGTGCGTAATGTAACTAGTGACTACATCCTTGAACATAGCACTAATGTTTTATCCCTAGTGGCAACAGCACAACACAACCTTAGAACTTTCTGCACTGTCCCAGGTGTCAATGCAGCATGAACCCACTATCGAGCATAAGTACTCCCTCTTGGAGTTAAAAGCATCTACTTGGCCGGAGCATCTACTAGTAACGGAGAGCATGCAAGATCATAAACAACACATAAGCATAACTTTGATAATCAACATAACAAGTATTCTCTATTCATCGGATCCCAACAAACGCAACATATAGAATTACAGATAGATGATCTTGATCATGATAGGCAGCTCACAAGATCCGACAATGATAGCACAATGGGGAGAAGACAACCATCTAGCTACTGCTATGGACCCATAGTCCAGGGGTAGACTACTCACTCATCACTCCCGAGGCGACCATGGCGGTGTAGAGTCCTCCGGGAGATGATTCCCCTCTCCGGCAGGGTGCCGGAGGCGATCTCCGAGGATCCCCCGAGATGGGATCGGCGGCGACGGCGTCTCGGTAAGGTTTTCCGTATCGTGGCTCTCGGTACTCGGAAGTTTCGTCACGGAGGCTTTAAGTAGGCGGAAGGGCAAGTCGAGAGGGGGCACAGGGGCCCCGGATGACAGGGCGGCGCGGCCAAGGGGGGCCGCGCCGCCCTAGGGTTTGGCTCCCCCGTGGCCCCACTTCGTTTCGTCTTCGGACTTCCGGAAGCTTCGTGAGAAAATAGGCCTCCGGGCTTTTATTTCGTCCAATTCCGAGAATATTTCTTTACTAGGATTTCTGAAACCAAAAACAGCAAGAAAACAAGCAATCGGCACTTCGGCATCTTGCTAATAGGTTAGTTCCAGAAAATGCACGAATATGACATAAAGTGTGCATAAAACATGTAGATAACATCAATAATGTGGCATGGAACACAAGAAATTATCGATACGTTGGAGACGTATCAGGTTGCTATCATCGTAACTGCGGTCCTTCCTTTTCTTACGACGATCCCTTCGACCGCCCGAATCGTGCTTCGGCTGATCGTCGTCTTCGTCGTCGCTGCGTTGTCGTGGCCTTCGTACATTGTCTTCGCCATCAGCCCAGCTGTTAGCGATTTCCATCAACTTGGTTATAGTCTTTGGTTTCTTGCGCCCAAGTTCCTCTATGTAGGTCTCACGTCGGATGCCATCGCTAAAGGCGTCGATTGCTCTGTCGACGGAAACATCTTCGGCGGCGTTCAGAAGTTTAGTGAATCTCCCAATGTATGCGCGCATCGACTCCTTCGGTTTCTGCTGGCAATGCCGTAATTCTTCGATTCCAACATGCCTCTTGTATGTCGCTTGGAAGTTCACGACGAAGGCGTCCACCAGGTCGTCCCATGACTTGATAGAACCCTTCGGCAGGCCTCTCAACCAAGCCCGTGCCGAATCCTTCAGGTAAAGTTGCAAACATTGCATTGCTGCTATCTGATTTCCTTTGTGTAAGATCACAGTTTGTAGGTAATCGTCTATCCATCACCTTGGCTCCTGCTGTCCATCGTACTTAGCGGCGTCGGTAGGGGTAGTCTTGAACTTCTTGGGTGGCATTGTTTCACGGATCTTGTAGCTCAAGCAGTCAGCTCCCCTCAACTCACCGTCCTATTCCTGGCTTTCTTCTGAGGCATCACTGTCATACTCCTCCCTCGCGGCTCGCCGTCGTCTGGCTCTATCGATTCGACTCTGGGTGATTTCTTCTCGAGCGTCTCTCGAACGGTGGTTTGAGCCACTGGCTTGGAGCGTAGTTTTTTTCCTTCCGCAGAACCAGGTTGTCTCCTAGGATTGCGAGGCTTTTCAGGGCGCCTCGATGAGCTTGAGTCATAGGACCTTCGGGTCGTTGATTGATGAGGTATGCCGCGAGGTTGGCGGTTGCTCCTTCAACGGTTTTTGGCCTTAGCATACCCGCAGTATCCGTAGTCATGAAGGACCTGGACAGGTTTGAGGTTATTTCTCTGGCATCGTCTTCCGGAAGACTGGACAGTCTTGATCGATGCTTCCCCGCACCTTGGCTGCTTCGGGACGCACTTCCTCGCGAGCCCCTTCTCCGCTCACTGGATTGTTCTGCCGCGAACAGGCGTCTTTCGAGGGTGGCCTGCTCATTCGATAGACGCTCCCGATTTTTCTCCAAGATGGAACGGTAGGCATTGAGAGTTCCAACCGAAGTACCGGCGGGAAATGGGGTGTTATTAAGTACAGCTGCCCTGGTTGCTGCCCATTCTTCCTCTGTGATGGTGTAATCAATATTATTGTTACTGGCGCTGTTTTCAAAGCTATGCCACCGGCTAGAGCGTGGGGTGTGATCTCCTCCTCCCCCGTTCCTTGTGTTTCCCGTGTTATTGGCAGCATAGACTTGGTGGTGCGCTGTTTTCCAGGTAACCTCCTTGACGATGATGTCGACACTGTCCTCTCCCGACGAATGCTGAGCACTGCAGATGAACGGCGTGTCAGTCGATCCCAACCCGTGCCTGGTGTCGCAGTTCAGGAAGTAGTACGAAGTCATCTCTGACGGTACAGGGTTATCGGATCCGACCGATATTGAGGACGTCGATCGAGGAGTCGATGGCGAGGATAAATCCATCGAGTTCGTCAGCCCTGCCGAGAGGTCGACTGATGACGACACGGTTGACCTTGCAGCTGATGGGAGCGATTTCCTTGTTGGTCCGGGAGCGTATGGTTCCAGCAGATGGAGGACTCCTTCCGCGTTGACGTTGTAGTGGACGCTCCAGAACGTCACCTCCATGTTTCCCTGTAGATCCGAAAAAGTTGGGCGAGAGGAGTCGCTGTGCAGGGTGAACTCATAAGAGCCGAATCGGATCGGACTTCCCAAGGTTGGTGATGACGAAGGCGTCGACGAAGCTGTCGACGACATGGTTGGATCTGCCGATGACGGATCTTGTGCCAACAGGTTTCCCACAGACGGCGCCAATTGTTGAGGGTACTCCTCGGCAATGCCCTCCGATTGGGGCTTAGGGTTGATGGAATCCTGTAGGCTGACAGGAGACATCGGTTAACAGATAAGCGGGGAGAGCGATTTACCCAGGTTCGGGGCCCTCGATGAGGTAAAACCCTTACGTCCTGTCTGTCTGATCTTGATTATGAAAATATTGAGTTACAATGGGGTGCCGAAGGTTTCGGCTGTGGTTTCGTCGAGAGGCTAAGCTCTACGTGGACCTAGCACTAGACTTGCGGTGGCTTAATCTGCTAAGATTGATTGTGTCCATCGACAGCCCCTCTCCTGGCCCTTATATAGGGGGCCAGGTCTCAATAGATCTGTCCGGTACGACTAGGTTACAAAAGCCCTAGATCTAAACTTTCCTTGTTCGGTTCCTCTTCGTCTTGTCCTTCAAGGAATCTTCTTCGGCACCGCCGTAGTGGCCCACCTTGCCATCGGGTGTCTTCATGGGCCTCCAGTTGGGCTGTACAGGATAGGGCAATAACAGTTACCCGAAGGGTAATGCCCACGTCAGAGTGTTTGCTTTTCTATGTAATAATATCAAGTGTATTTACATAAAACAAAACAAAATACTAATTGTTATGTAGAATACATATTTATTTAATTATCAATACTAATTGGGCGACCCATCGGGTAACCCACGGGCGCAATCTTATGCCCATACCCTACCCATAACTAATCGGGTTACCCATGGGTATTTCCCATGAGAGAAATAGTCGACCCATACCCTACCCATTTGGGTCGGGTGCCCATGGGTGCCTGGACCCATGGGCAAGATTACCGGCCTGAATTATGCGTGATAATTGCAATCTGAAATAAAAATAGAAGCAAGCAAACATGTAGTAGAGAACTGGTTGTAAACGGTGTTTTAATGCTTGGAAACAAGACTAGGGATCATACTTTCACTAGTGGACACTCTCAACAATGATATCGTAATTGAATATAGAGATATTATCACTTCACTATGCTACTCTGAACCACTCTCCGGTTTGATAGTAAACACAAATTCACTGCGTAGGGCTGCATAATCATTCCTTAAAGTTCGCATTCCCAATCTATGGACGCCCCACGCTATCACTTTGAGCATACAAAGATGGTACTAACTAGACACCACAATTCATAAGTATTTCTGTAAATTAAGCTTAAGAAACAAACACGGTGTGCACACTTTCACCTTCACACCGTTGGACAAGGTGTCCCCAGAGATCACATAATAAAACCACTTGAGCAGCACAATAGTTGAAGAATAAGATCTACTTATTCAACTAGATTACAAAGCTCATGATCACATAAAGATCATAAATGAAGAGATAGATAGACCACATAGCTACCAGTAAAGCCCTCAGCCTCGAGGGAGAACTACTCACTCCTCATCATGGGAGTCAGCAATGGTGATGAAGATGGCGGTGGAGTCGATGGAGATGGCTCCGGGGGCAATTCCCCGTCCCGACAGGGTGCCGGAACAGAGACTTATGTCCCCCGGATCTTGTCTTCGGCGGCGGCGGAGCTACAAAACTTTCCGTGGATGGAGGCTTATTGATTTAGGTTCACACATCGGGAGGCTTCTTATAGGCGGAAGGGAGAGGTCGGTGGAGGCCAGGGGGCCTAGACCACCCCTAGCCGCAGCCAGGGCCTGGGCCGCGCCTAGGTCTGGTCTGGCTGCCCTGTGGCGCCTCTTCGTCCCCCCTCTGGACTTCGTCTTCGTTACAGAAAAATAAGATCTTCGGCTTTTGTTTCGTCCAATTCCGAGAATATTTCCTATACAACTTTTATGAAAGACAAAATAGCAGAAAATATGGAACTAGAACTGTGGCATCTTGTCAATATGTTAGTTGCGTAAAATGCATAAAAGTGCCACAAAGTGTAAATAAAACATATAGCAATTGGTGTAAAACAAGCATTGAGCATCAAAAATTATAGATATGTTTACAATGTATCACACTCAAAGAAAACTAAGGCATTATCTGTGATTAGCCAGTTAGGAATAAAGGCACTTTGGTTAGCTAATACAGTTTCACCTAATAGGTATGAACCAATTTACCATACATTTAGACATGACTTTATAGATGAGAGTATAGAGGTTGGTGGGTCTAAAATCTTTGTGAGTTTTTGGCTGATCACATTTAGGAATAAGCCAATAGTTGTTTCGTTGACCCCACCGACATATGCCCTGTCACAAAAATAGTTTCACCGCATTTATCACCTCCTCCTTGATGGTACCCCAATTGCATTGATAAAAGCGTGCCGAGAAACCATCAACACCAGGGGCCTTTAAGGGGCCAATTTGGAACATATAATCGTTTATCTCATCATTAGTGAAGTCCATGCAAATGCTATAATTCACAGCCAGGGTGACCTGATGACTGGGTTTCCTACACCAACACAGTGTTATTACAGTACTTGTAGCATAAAATATTTATTATAAGAACAATCCCATGGGAGCTTTGCAGGATGAAAACTACACAACCCCGCAACAGAGTTGTCAATGCAACCACGTTCACACCTAAACCGTGGTTTGGAAATAGCCTACTTCCAGGTTACTACGAAACTACTGTTATCAACTAGTGTTTAATAAAGGAGTTGTGGATAAAAACAATAACCCGGAGGAGGGATCCTCACGGAGGGGGAAGAAGTAGGGGCCATAGGGCAGAGGGCACTCGGAACGGCGGTACGCGATTTACCCAGCTTCGGAACACCTGCTCGAGGACAGGCCTACTACTGCTTGTCTGGAATTATCTGGGCGCTTTCACGTTGTTACAATGAGTTGTGGTTGTCTCATTTCTAGTTCGAGATCTGCCTCTAGGGTTCCGAGATCCAGCTTATAAAGGCGCCCGGATCTAGGGTTTCTATGGAGAGTCCTACACGAAATACAAGTTGCCTAACTACGAAATATTACATTGCCGTGCACGTCAAGGATCCACCTATTCCCAACTTCTCATCATGGATCCGGCTTTCTTCATGGCCCTTCACGGATCTGACTCCTGGCATAGACCTCCAAGGATTCGGCTACCTTCATGGGCCTCCATGGATCCGGCTACCTCAGTAGGTCAGTTCGGTTATGGCTACCTTCGTAGGTCAGTTGGGATCCGGCTACCTTCATGGGCCTACATGGATCCGGCTACCTTCATAGGTCGGTTGGGATCCGGCTCCTTGTTCCTGGGCTGGATGATGTCTATGCACGCTTATATTCTTATAGACAGTGTTGGGCCTCCAAGTGCAGAGGTTTGTAGAACAGCAACAAGTTTCTCTTAAGTGGATCACCCAAGGTTTATCGAACTTAGGGAGGTAGAGGTCAAATATATCCCTGTCAAGCAACCCTGCAATTATGATACAAGAAGTCTCTTGTGTCCCCAACACACCCAATACACTTGTCAGGTGTATAAGTGCACTAGTTTGGCGAAGAGATAGTGAAATACAAGTAATATGGATGATTATGAGTGGTAATTGCAATCTGAAATAAAAATGGCAGCAAGCAAATATGTAGCAGAACTGGTTGTAAACCGTGTTTCAATGCTTGGAAACAAGGCCTCAGGATCATACTTTCACTAGTGGACACTCTCAAAAAATGATACCATAATTGAATACATAGATATTATCACTTCACTATGCTACTCTGAACCACTCTCCGGTTTGATAATAAACACAAATTCACTGCGTAGGGATGCATAAGCACTCCTTAAAGTTCGCATTCCCAATCTATGGACGCCCCATACTGTCACTTTGAGCATACAAAGATGATACTAACTAGTCACCATAATTCATAAGTATTTATATAAATTAAGCTTAAGAAACAAACACGGTGTGCACACCGTCACCTTCACACCGTTGGACAAGGTGTCCCCGGAGATCACATAATAAAACCACTTGACTAGCACAATAGTTGAAGAATAACATCTACTTATTCAACTAGATTACAAAGCTCATGATCACATAAAGATCATACATGGAGAGATAGATAGACCACATAGCTCCCGGTAAAGCCCTCAGCCTCGGGGGAGAACTACTCACTCCTCATCTTGGGAGTCAGCAATGGCGATGAAGATGGCGGTGGAGTCGATGGAGATGGCTCCGGGAGCAATTCCCCGTCCCAGCAGGGTGCCGGAACAGAGAATTCTGTCACCCCCCGAATCTTGTCTATGATGGCGGTGGAGCTACGGAACTTTTCGTGGGTGGAGGCTGATTCATTTAGGGTTACGCATCGGGGGGCTTCTTATAGGCGGAAGGGCGAGGTCGGTGGACGCCAGGGCCCCCAGACCACCCCTAGGCGCGGCCAAGGCCTGGGCCACGCCTAGGCCTTGTCTGGCCGCCATGTGGCGTCTCCTCGTCTCTCCTCTGGACTTCGTCTTCGCTACAGAAAAATAAGATCTTCGGCTTTTGTTTCGTTCAATTCCGAGAATATTTCCTGTACAACTTTTCTGAAATACAAAACAACAGAAAATAGGGAACTGGCACTATGGCATCTTGTCAATAGGTTAGTGCCGAAAAATGTATAAAAGTGCAACGAAGTGTAAACAAGACATATATAAATTGGTATAAAACAAGCATGGAGCATCAAAAATTATAGATATGTTTGCAACGTATCACTGGACATCTTCCATCTTGATCAACAGCAACTGTGCCGCCCGGTAGGTCATATGCCATCATCACCATCCGTAGGCCACCCGGGCTTGCCGGAATCAGACCATGTCGATGGTATCCCTATGAAGTATATCCACAACAGTAAACTAAGTACTAAAAGTCAACTAGAACAAGAATTAAACTAAATAGACTGTGGTTGTCAGATTGAATGGAATGAGAGGTGGTTTCTAGGATTTAGTCTCACTAGTACTAGATGGGCGAAAAAATGTATGATCCTAAGGTACTTTAGCATGATGTTTGAAATACAGTTATGCTACCTTGATCAAACAAGATTACCATAGTTGTCACTAGTTAAATATAACACATGACTTCACTTAATACCTAGCGAGGTCACAAAAGATAGGTTAAAAATATAGTAGATCTCAAATTTGTTATCACTATTCACTCACTACCACCATGTTACTCCAACTAATACACACTTTCCCCCATGTTCTCTTATACAAATTAGATAAAAGAAAACACTTAAGAATTAGGTACATGATATGCATCTACTCATACATCTTACACATAATAGGATTCCAATCTCAAATATTAAATCTAGAATAAAGATCCACCACGTAGGAATTAAATATATGACTATAATCATGTTGGGAGGCTCATATGGAACTAGATGAATGATAGAACAAGCAAGAAATATATCAAGCTACTGCTACAAACCTATAGTCCAGAGGTGAACTACTCCCCCTTCATGATGGTGCTGATGGTGGAAATGTTGGAGAAGGTAGAGATCCCTCCAGCAGCGGCTCCGGTGGAGTCCCCCCTCCAATCTTTGATGGTACCGTCTCTATTTATTTGTTTCTCTGTTTCCGCGGCGCTCTCCTCCCGAAATGTGTATGGGACCCTTTAAATACGCGTTTCTAGGTCATTACGATGATCTGGAGATGAAGACGGACGGTTGGCGATGCTCGAGGAGGGAAAGAGCAAGGGTTGAGCAGCCCAGGAGAGGGGTCACGCCACATGGGCTCCTTTGGGCCTCATGCATTCCCTCTTGGGGTTCCAGTGCTCCAGATAATTGTCTTCGCAAAATATTAAGCCTCAAAAAATCTCCGATCAATTTGGCTTCGTTTAGGTCCCCGAAAGTTAAAAAATACACAAAACAGGGTTTTCATGTTCTTCAAAGTTTTAACGAAAATAAGGGGGATGATTAGAAAATCCCCAAAATCAAAATAAATCAAAACTATAACATCACATGTGATGGAAATTTGTGGTAATATGAATCAATAAACTACAAATTTCATACATACATTTTACATGCATTAGTGGCACAACACTAATTATTTCATGATTTAGTGATACAATCGTAATTTTCTCTATATTGTTCAAGGAGGATTGTCCACACACAAGCACATTGGTCATTTGCAATCACTGACACGTGGGTCACCCTAAGATTTACTAACTAGTAAGTGACCCTAAGATTGTGACACATTCTTTGTAACATAGGCATATTGACATTAAGATTTGCTGGCATTGTCTAGATAATCTAAAAGAAAGGTTGGTCATTTGGAATTTGGCCTCTGGTACCAATCTACCATAATTGAAAATCTTGTCCCAAAATTTGAGAAACGTCAATAAAGTAGAAAAAAGAGAGTCTACATAACATAAGATATATTGTTACCATTAACATGGTTAGGATTTGGGAGATCCACTAATGTAAACTGTTCAATCATCTAAAAATAGTCAGAGGGAAAAGAGTTAAAGCAAAATATATGAAGAGAGAGACACCACAAAGATCATGCTCGGGCCATCTCACAAGGATAGATTTATAAACAAACCAATCTCATTCTGCACTACGCATGAGAGGAGAGATCATGCACGGTCGTGTTGTATGCCATCGCGCTCGTACATCCACCATGTCGGGGCGCATTATTTGACACTTCCTTTCGAGGCAAACCAAAAAAAAAATAGTGGTTTATCATTTCAGTGGTAACATACATAAATATATACAGTATTAGAAACCTCACACGCCGATATAAATTTCTACTTATTTCAACCAATAATGTACACATCATCAAGCATGCACACTCACCACCGAATAAAAAACCTTAATTGCAGAGTATCAAGATAAACGAAACCACCACACGTGCTTTGCTATGCATAGAAACACCACTTCTCACAGAAAGTATAATCCGTATAATAGGTGATACACGAATCATATGTTAAATCTTGGGTTCGATTCCTCAAGGTCTGGGGCAAATGGTGACCAAGTGATTTTATAGAAATCGTCCTAGAACTTATCTAACCAAAATAAAGTATAATTTGGCAATTGGTGTTGTACAATATGGTCAACATTTTAAGCAAGAAATTACCACGTTTCTCCACATGGATGATTGATGTCAAAGACAAGACGAATGGGTCACGCAGAAGCACATCGATCGTTTGCCGTCACTGACAGGTGGGTCACCACGAGAAACTTTTCTCCCTTGGCTGCTCCTCGTCCACCAAGACCAGGGTACCTTTCTTCCTCCATGCCATCTCGGGCCTCGTCGTCTTCCCGATCTTTACAAAAAGAACCCCAAATCCAGAGCTTTCGTGCCATTGTCCCCGGCCCCCGACGGACGGTTCCCTTATTAAAGGCCATCTCCCCAACCAGACAGAGCTAGCTAGTACTCCTACCACACTGCGTAGCAGCAATGGTGCCTTCCTCTCCCCCATAAAGCCCCAGCCTGCCTGCGCTTCTTGGCGTGTTCTTGGGCTTTCCTCGTACGGACGGACGCAGCCATGGAGGAGTACGCGTACGAGTACGACAACGAGTTCGACCTCGAGAACCCATTCACCAGCCCCGCCGACGAGCCGATCGCCAGCCTCCTCGACGCCGAGGGCCACCACTCGCCCTCCGTGTCCGCCGCCGCCTCCGCCGCCCGCCGCGACGCCGCCGGATTCATCTCCAAGGTAAAGGGGCCCGCCGCCATTTCCTCTTCTACTTTGTGGTTCTTTCTTTCTTTCTTTGCGGATTACTAGACGGCGCGCGCATCCCCTTCCTATTTTGATCTGATCGGCCCGGTTCTTGCTCTTGGCCCAGGTGCGCTACGACGGCGAGCTCGCCGCGCACCCGCGGGTCGCCTACCTCGCTCTCAACTACGTGGATCGGTTCCTCTCCAAGCGCCAATTGCCGGTAAGCACGCGAAAGGTGGCGTATTTCCTGCCAAGATTTGCGCCAGAATCCGGTCTGATCTTTGCTTGCCCCCCGTGGTTTCTCGGCGCAGTTCGAGCACAAGACGTGGGCGCCGCGGCTGCTCGCCATCAGCTGCCTCTCCGTCGCCGCCAAGATGCAGCGCGCCGCCGCGATCTCCGTCGCCGACATCCAGGTACGACGGTTTCCTTCATTCTTTTGCTGCTGCTGCTGCGATATTCGTGGGGGGATTAGTTAGTTAACCATCAAGCGTGTGTGCGTGCGGTGCAGAGGGACGAGGAGTTCATGTTCGACGCGGCGACGATCCGGCGCATGGAGCGGGTGGTGCTGGGCGCGCTGGAGTGGCGCGCGCGGTCCGTGACGCCGCTCGCGTTCCTCGGCTTCTTCCTCTCAGCGTGCTTCCCGCCGCCGCGGAGCCCGCCCCTGCTCGACGCCGTCAGGAACCGCGCCGTCGACCTCCTCATCCGCGCCCAGCCCGGTACGTACGTGCGCGCGCGCCGCGCCGGCGCATGCCACAATGCGGGAAAAACAACAAACGGGTTTGCCGTCAGATTCCAACATTGGGCGCTCATCAGCTGGTTGCTCTGTTTTGCAGAGGTGAAGATGGCCGAGTACCCGGCGTCCGTGGTGGCCGCGTCAGCGCTGCTCGCCGCCGCCGGAGAGGTCGCCGGCGCCCACCTCCCCGCCTTCCACGCCGCCGTGGCCGCCTGCCCCTTTGTAAATAGCGTGAGCATGATCGCACATTTTACCCACATTTTCCGCTAAACCCTGCATAATTCTCCACTAACCCACGATGATTTATCTGCCGCGTCAAACACACTCCAGATCGCCTCTCTGTGTTTAATTTACTCCTGCTAGTAGCACTGTTTACCTTTGCGTAGTTATTTCCCCTCGTGAATTGGACCCAAAGCGCAGCAGCGATTGACCCGCCTGCTAAACTTTGTTGTTTTCTCGCCGCTCGACCTCGCCGGAGTTAATAATTTCGTCTGCTCTCACAATGATTACCAGGCACCGCATGCTACTGCCCAAAGATCATAATTGTAACACTCCAAAGATCTGTGAAAGATTATGAGCTGATTTCCGCTGTGTGTTCGTCCAGGAGAAGCTACGGGAGTGCGGCGAGGCGATGGCGGCGGCGTGCGGCATTGGCATCGGGACGGCGGTGACGGCGAGCGGTGACACGCCGGTGACGGTGCTGGGGCACGGCCACTACCGGAGCGCGAGCTCGGAGAGCGACCGGACGGTGGGATCGGTGGCCGATGCGAAGAAGCGGTGCATGGGGCCGCCCTCCCGGTGGGGGTAGGCGCGGCGTGCGGCGGCAGGATGATGGCTCGACGGGGCGTCAGTGACAGCTGGAAGAGTCAAGGATTCACTCTTCTTTTTTCTTCCCGAATTTTTCTTCTATTTTAGTCTTCTCGAGGTAAAGCGGGGACGCAGATTGGAGAAGAGAACCGGTGGTGGTAGCTGTCGTTTATTTTATTTTTATGGTGATTTTTTTTTTGTTCGTTTCGTGGGTGGTGGCCTAGCGCTAGTAGGAGTGATTTTTGCGGCAGGGGTAGATGCTAGAGTGGTGGCTGGACATATTGGGATGAGGAAGGAGGAAACAACAATCATGTTTTGTTGCTGGAAATAAGAACAAAATCATGCGCTCATGACTCCTGTCCCCTTGGTTACTTAACATTGGCAAAATTTGAATAGAATTTCCCCTGTAGTTTCATGTTTGAAACTGAAATTCCTTTTTTTTGCGGGTAGAATTTGAAATTCCTTAACATGTAGAAGATTGTGAAATTTGTGCAGTACTTCGAATTTTTCGGTGGAAACCCCAACTTCAGGATAGATCTGAGAACGGCCATGAGCTGCTGAGAAATCTAGAGCTTTTTTGGGTTTAAGAAAAGGAGGAAACGGAGTGCAGTCAACGTGGAAACGGCCAAAAGCCACCTGTCGGGACGGAAACGGGCAGCAGCAGCAGCCTTGGACGTTACCTTTACGGGCAGAGCCCTCCGGTAGATGGCCTACACGTGGCACCATCTTGGCCCACGCCCTGCTGGCTCCCGCCTCAGCTCATGCAAGCTGCATGCTGCTGTAGACGTACGCACGTATATATAGCGCGTCGTACACGTAACGTACGTACATGCGTATGCGTATAGCGTCGTAGACGCGAAACCGCTCTCATGACACCACGCACGGGCTCCTTTGGTAACTGACATGTGGACACAGACGTAGGTAAATTGCTCGGTCCACGGTAAAACTGTTTTACGCGTGCTACCGCGCTTTCCATGGCGAAAAAGAAGGGCCGGACATAGTCACCACATGTGCCCCAAATGTTGCAACGCTCGCTCCAACATTTCTGCTTTTCTTTTTCTTTTCTCCTATAATCGTTCTTAACTTTTTTCCTTTTCCAATTTTTTTTTGAACAATTCTTTTCCAATTTAAGCATGACTATGACAAGCAAAACAACTATACCAGATTCTCACCCCTAGCCGCGGCGGCCAAAGCTCCGTCCACATTGCCATTCTACTCCCCAATTCCTCTTTCGACAATCAGCCAGAGGAGTGGGGACCTCTTCTTAGAATTTTTTTGAACTACTTAGTCATTTATCGAATACAGAGTTGAAACTTAATGTGATTCTAGGCTATTGAAGCATGTGTTGGTGAAATCTTAGCCCCTTGTGTTGGGCTATTGCGGCCACATGAACCTATGTTGCTCATGTGATTAAAAAAATGATTGTATTGTTTTGCCAGCTTAAATATCCGCGTACATATCGATTAATTTTATTCCGCCCTATTTTCGTTTCAGCGGTCCTGTATATCCATATTCTAATACGCAACCGGTCATTATTCGATATGCTTCGTATCAATGGAGAAAATATGGTATATGATACGGCAATAGAAAAATCGGGTCCGGTCGATTGCATCCCTACCATCCCCTCTTCCGTCTGGTTGCCACACCGATGCCTAGAGGAGTACGGACCCGTCCTCTTAGCATGCCTTGTAGGTCATGTTCTCTGTTGGTTTTTGTGTCTATGGAGGCAATGGCACATAGAAATAAGGTCTCTCGGGCTTCTCCCTACCTCAAGGGCATCCTTATCGACAATAACGAAGGGTCCATGAGAGATTTTGCCGCCAGATCGTTTGGTTCACTTTAGATCTTGACCATCGGTGCCTCCACCAAGAGAAACAAATTGATGGTTATTGGTATGCCGACTTTGACATCTTCTCCCGCTCTCCTCTACAACAAGGTCCGATTTCTTCAACCCTCTGGACTGGTGGTGAAGTATTGCAAGCCCGTACTGCGTGGGGTGCCTTCCCAGACGATGTTCCATCTGTGACTACTACATCTCGCTGTCCATGCTAATTGGCTATTGTGGTCTTCAAAGTCTTGTATGGCGACGACATTTGTAGGTGTCCCTATATCCCTATAGTCTGTTCAATGTATTATTCAACCTCCGGCGAACCACGAGCAAGTGAAGGACGAAGACGACCAGTATGATTTTAAATTTTTACTGGTCATTTTGTATCTTGTTGTCTATCGCTTGTATTGTCTTCTGTTTTGAACATCACATATGAGAGGCCCTTTAGATGTCTTTTCTAAAAAGAATGAAGTCGAGGACTGTGTTGAACATAGGTTAGGACGTGACATTTTGATGGGTGGCATTATGCCGCGTTTAACATGTGCCAGCGCGGGTGTAGCTCGACCCTTTTTTCACCGGAAATTTCGTGGCGATTTGCGTTGACGCACCCCCGACCGGACCGTGGTGGCCGGGCTTTTTACATGAGTATCATCTATTGCTCGTGCAGCCGGTCGGCATGTTCTACTCGAGTCACTGTGCAATAAATCGACTGCTTGTATGTGGTCGCCATGCGTGGACACGTTCAAATCATTGCGTTGGAGTGGGTTGCCACCGTTACGTTCAAATTTTATACGTACTTGCCTCATACGTAGATAGAGGTAGAGCAAGTGTTGTATTTTTTTTATGAAGTATATTCTTCTTGCTCGTTCTAAATGGTCAATAATCCAAGTAGTTTCTAGTTTGTATCCTCCAAGTATTGCTGAATACGCACAGACCTATATCCACACATATTTATATACTAAAACACGTTTAGATATTTGCGTATCGACAAAATTGCTATAAGTAATTTCGGGTAGGAGTATATAATTTATTATGTCAGAGCGCTTGTCGTAATATGGTCACTTTGGCTACGTGAAAATGACAAGGTTTAAAAAAGGTAAGATTATTTTTCTTCTCTTATGCAGGTCTACCGATGTTCAAGTTTACTCCATTCATGCTCGTCTCTACAACGTGTGAAAAATGAAAGACATATTTATGGATGTATTGAAGTATACATGGTTGGAGGACACGGTGACGGTGACGGAGATTTTTATCCCACGCCGATGGCTGTGTGATTTACGGATTGATCCTCCACCACCATAAAAGAGCTTCGTAAGACGTACTTGTTTTCGCATTTTGTTTTGTTGGTTTATGCGAGTATGTGCATCCTATCTTTGCAGTTGTAACCTCGTTTGTTTTGTATCTTTGCCATGCTACTTATGAGTAATATAGCATCTCATATCGAGAAAAAAAAACTACTAAACTAGGTATTGTGAGAGTCCTATCTGTTATGTTCGTTTAGAGCTTTGAAGCAACCAACATGATGTTGTTGAGTAGGAGACACATCTCAGAATTAGGACCACGGCGAACCAGAATTCACGACGATGTATCTATACAGTTGAGTCTTTTTCTATGATCGAACATCAAACGATGTATATATGCACTCGATCGCAATGAAAAAACCTATGGGCAGAATTGGAGACGAGAGACTTTTCTCTATTCTCTCCTTCTACAGTATACCATAATGCCAATGCAGATCAGAACGCAATCAGTATAGGGTGAAAAACGCAGAGCCATCAGCGTGTCTTCCCTTTAAAGGGCACCAGATCTGGGGTGATGAGGTCGTCGACCGTGATGAGCAGTTTGGAGCAGGCTCGCTCCCTCTCGAATTGAAGAAAATCTGCCAAAAGGCTTAGGCTTTACCTAAAAGGGCTCGGGGGCCTTTAGAGCTTACCGTTACGGACAGCTTATTAATGCCATGAATGTAAGGTCATTATCACTAAGGCTGCCTGCATAGCTTCTGTGTTCCTCGGCTCGGCTATCTGTTTCTTTTTTTTTAAGAACACAGTATAACCTTCACAAACACGCACGTACACTCACCCCTATGAGCACATGCACGCATATCCTACCTCTATGAGCACATTCGAGGGACCGAGTCGGTATATATTGAGTTTGACGAAGCCACCATTGGCGTCTTGCTGTTGACGGACACGTCACCTACCACTAAAAGCAAAGCGTCGATAATCCTGAAATTAATTCAGGTAAATGTAAACACCCATGCTAAATCTAGGACTTGAACCTGAGTGAGCTGGTTCCACCACAAGGAACCTAACCACTAGAGCCAAAGTTAGTTTGCGGCTATTTGTTTCTTGCTCAGCTCAGCAACTGACGCTCATGTTAGTGAGATCGCAGCCTAGCTTCAGTTAATATCTTTGGTTAAGCATGTGAGAACAGTTTTGCTCAATTGGAGAAACAATGATTAAGAACCTTGTTTGAAGATGTCAATTTGGGTAGAAAATGACATATCAATCCTAAGAAGGAATGAGATGGTAACAAAATGGGGGTAATAAAGAACGAGGGAAAGCCACAATATCACTGTTGTCTTTTTATATTATGAACACTTCTATGTTGTTATAGACATTACTAACATCAATTTTAACCATCATTTTAATGAGCTATCTCTTTAGAGTTGGTTCAGACCTTGTCTTGCCTTGACTCGACAGACTCATTTTCTAGGTTTAGTGCGAATAAGATTGCTCGTCTCTTATAGAGATTTATCATTGCTCTTATTATGAGCATGAGCATATACAAGATAACCTTGAGCTATTCCATTTTCATACTCCTAGAATTGAATACTTTTAAGATTGTTTTCATAGTTCAACGTCATGTCATGTTCCCTGTGGTTTATAGCCTAATTGGGCATGCATTGCTTTTAGCGGTGACGATGACAACATTTGAAAGTGCTTTGGAGAAAAAAAGATTGTGAAGATCGAGTTCAAAAAAAAGATGTTGGTGATGGATTCTTGACGATTTAATGATGTACTGCATTGAGTGAGGGAGTTCCAAAGTTTTAATCGATAATTAATAAAAATAAAACCCATAATTTTTCTTTTTAAAAAGGGTAGAGATTTTCCATTGCCAAGGAATTTTCTACGTCATTGTAGATTCATTCTCGCTATGTTTTTAGGTTATTCTTATATTCAAGTATGTCACCGATCTATCGTGTTAGAATCATAGCATTCATGTTTCAGACTATTTTGATGTTTACATCATTTTTTCCTTCTAAATTTGCATACACCTCAGACTCTTTCTTTCCGTGGCCCCGAACGAATCTCATCAAGCTTAGGGCCGTGTTCGGAGTGGGTAGGGGCGTGATTGGTTGCTCGTAGTGTTGTTTCTCGCTTCCGGGGAGAAGAAAATGGCTCGTTTGGTTGCCCAAGAGAAAAAAGATTTCCTACATCACATGAAATTTAAAGCACCCTAGAGCCTGTATGAGGGGGCACGCCCGATTCAACCATGCCTAGCAAGACAACTTCTTCTCGCACTAGGTGGGGAAATTTAGCGCCAAGCTCGTGTGAGGGAACGATGATGGGAGGTCACGCGTGTACGAGTTACACCGCCCCACCACCTCCAAAAGTCACGCCACCATTTTCCCTCAATTCGAGCTTTCCGTCTCGCCAAGATTCTCATCGACGTCTAGATAAGGGAGAGTCTCGGACCGGTGGAGCTCCGCCTCTACAGGTCATCTTCGTCGTCCTCGCAGACATGTCGTCAACTTTCTTCGCTGCATCAAACTGTCAGATCATTATAATTACCATAGAACCCTATCTTGGATCTGGGAGTTTTGATTAGATCTAGATTTGGTAGCTTAGATCTGCAAGGCTTGGATAGTTTGCTTCAATCAGGAGGCGGTGTAGTTGCGTCGAGCACCGTGTTGTCTAATTTTCATAGTTTGTTAGTGTACTTTCTTAGTAAAGTGCTGGTCATAAAGATTGTTAGTGTGCATTCTTATAAGGTGCTTGCTTACCTTTGTTTTGCCTCTACGATTCTTTGATTTGGTCTGTAGGACGCGAGCTCGCCATCTCTGTTGGTGAACAAGGTGTTATCGGCGGTGCCGCTCCGGTACATCCCGGTGGCTGATAGTGACTGCCCGGTTAGGAAGAGGCACATTATGGTATGGCTTATTGCCTTGTCCACCTTCGTGTTGAACATTGTGTGTGGGTTTATCAAGAACGGGGTGCCAATGGAAGAGGGATTCAAGCTGGTGCAACTTAAAGCTATTAGTGGTCGTGATGTTGGACATGACAAGATCTACAACCATCTACGACACTGGAGAGGAAGGTGGTTTCTGTTAAGCTTCATCCACTAGCCACTTGAACCAAAAGTTCGAACTGATGGAAACGGCTAGGCAATCTACTTGTACAGGTCAACACCCCCTTTCACGTGTGACGGGGAGACGAGAAGACAAGTCAACACGTGTAGAGAGGCAAAGAGGCAGCGGAAGACCGGATACACACGGCAGGAAAGAAGCAGCGGGAGGCCGGATACACACGGCAGGAGGCTGCGGGGATTTTTTTTAGAATAAATTGTGAAAGCCAGGATTTGAACTCGAGACCTGGGGAATGAGCCGGCAGCCGGAACAAGCGTAAAAAAAAAACGTCCGTACGGACTAGAAGAGAAGGAGGACCAACCTGGCTCTGATACCATGTTAAGCTTCATGCACTAGCCACTTGAACCAAAAGTCCAAACTGATGAAAATGGCTAGGCAATCTACTTGCACACGTCAACAGTTTCATGTCATGAACATCAAAAAGCTTGAAAATATGCGTTGGTTGGAGAAGACAACAACTATAATGATGGATGACGATGACTACTTTGTCCACATCAAGGTAGGATCAATGCACCTCCTGTTCCAGTTCATTCACCAAGTCGTTAGCTTACAAATGACCAACAACTAACTAACCTCTTACTTGCAGACTCACCCTAACAACGAGCTAATTTGATCAACAAGCCCATAGAGAGCTCGGATGAAGATCATCTACACCAGGCGTGTTCCAGCAGGTCCGATCTCTCCCTCTGCGATCCACCATGCTCTCAGCCTGGATCACAAGATACATGCCAACATGTATCTTGTCATGACTCCTAAAGACATGATGGCTTGGTTTACTGCCTTCCTGAGGAAGTACTACATTTGAGGAGCCTGAGCATTGGGTGCTTGTTGGCGTGCTTGTTCTGGTGCTGATGATGAACATCACATCCATGATCTATATTTTAGGTGTAGCTAGGTTTGATCTAAACTGATGCTAAGTCTGTATATTTTGTGATGTAGTACTTATGTAACCTCTCGGTTGATCACGAGCAGTTGTTCATAAACTCATGGTGCAACACTATGATCCACTGCTAAAACTTTGATCCTCTGCTAAAACTATGTTAGCGTTGCTAATTATGTGATTTACAGTTGTCGTCGTCTTTTTTGCTATTGCGTCGAACACTTTGTAGGCATTGTTTGTTAACTAGGTAAGCTCGCCACAAAGGCTACGAGGTTACCGTGTCGGGGAAACATGATGTAACCAAAGGACCGTCCATTTCTCGAAACGCAATTTCTAGGCGACCAAACAACGAGAACTTGGCTTCACCAACCATGGCCGGGAGAAATTACTAGCAATCAATTAAGTTGCACCACATAGAATAGAGATTGTATGTTGACACACAACTTTCACTTAGCCAAATTCTACCGATACATGAAAACCCTACGAGCAACCAATCAAGCCTAGGTAGCTGGCGCGATGGATCGGCATGACACGCGACCACGCGAGGCGCGCAGCGGCACAACGCTTCCGGCTACAGTGGGTGCAGCAAGTTACTGCGACCAGCTCACGCACTGGGGTCTGGGGTCTGGGTAGCGCAGGGAGGAGAGCGAGCGAGACAAGCGCGGGGAGGTAGCTGGGAGACGGCACATGACCATGGCCTGCCCAAGGAGCGTGGAAGGCTGCTCCTGCCTGACTGCCTGCTTGCAGCTGCAGCAGAGTAGCTAGCAACCCGTCGTAGCAGTTCAGTTGCATGCTCGAAGGTGCGCCCCTCCGTCCCGCATATCTTGGCTTTTCGGTCGTGTCCACGTCTATCCACTCCGTCCTGCTCAACTACATGGCTTTAGCTGCAGTGGCCTGTCACAGGAGGCGTGCCTATCGGAGACAAGTAGAGGCGATGAGCGGCCGGACGACGCGCGGCCGGGCGCGACGAGGATCAAGGGCGCCTTTGGTGTCTTGGTTCGTATCGATTCAACTTTTTTCGGCCTGTTTAAAGCATCTCTAGCCGCGTCCCCCAAACCGTCCCCCAAAGCGCGCCGGATTGAGCGTTTAGGGGACGTATTTCGTTCGTGTCGCCTTTGGGGACGTCGCTCCCCAGTCGCGTCCCCCAAACGCCGCCCCCAAACATTAAAAATAATTTAAATAGATATAATAAAACTCTTTACTAATATTCAAATCGGTTCAACATAAACAAAATACATATAAAACTTCGAAAAAACATAATTAAATTACATATAAATTAACTACTACTTCTTCTTCTTCGATGATGGCCCCGCCTCGTCGTCGTCATCACGGCTTCCTGCTCGTCACCTCTTCCGAAGAGGCGGTGTCGGCCAACGCGTCGGAGTCCTCCTCGTTGTCGCCGGTGCTCGCCGGCTGCGCCTTGGCCTTGGCGGTATTGGCCTTCGCGTCCGCCTCCGCCTTCGCACGGCCACCGCCGCCTCCTCTGACCCTTCTTCCTCCGCGTCCTCCTCCACGCCCAGCCATTCCTCCGCGCTGTCAAGTGGCGGGAGGGAGTCGTCGCCGCTGCTGGGCGTCCGAGCTTTCTCCCACCAATGGCGCCATCCGGCAGGCTTTCCCTCGGCCGGAGGTGTCGGACGGGAGCTCGAAGATGTAGCTCATCGTCGCTCGGAGGTGTCGGATGCGGCCGGTGAAGATCCAAAAGCGCCGACGTACGGGTCTTATTGAGCGCGGATGAACGGCGGCGCGAAGTCGAAAAGAGCAGCGGTTGCTCTTCCGAGGAGTCCCGACTCCATTCCGGCGGTTGCCGCGTCGTCGACGCGGTTGCCAATGCGATGGTTCCGCTTCCCGGCAACCGCACCGTCGCTACGTAGGCGGCGGCTGAGCGTCCGAGCCGGCGACGCGTCGGGCCCGCGTCGGTTCGCCTCGCTTTCGGTGTGTCCCGGCGTCCCCGGAGCGTCCCCTGTGGGACGGGGACGGGCTCGGGGCGCCGGACACCGTATCGGGCCGCCGGACAAAAATGGGCTTTGGGGGACGCGGCTGGAACGGTTTTTTTGTCCGGCGCGCTCCAAATTCCTTTGGAGGACGGTTTGGGGGACGCGGCTGGAGATGCTCTTAGTTATACGGATAAATCCGCGTTTTTTGCAGGAACTGCTTCTCAAAGCATCCTCGGCAGGTCCTGGAGGAACGCCTGGTTCGGCCGTTTTTAGCGAACCACCCACAGAACTGGAGAATATCACGTCCTCGCAGAGCCACCGAGAGATGGCGGGGGCTCGCGCGGGACGGCGAAATCTCGGCTGGATGAATTCGGTCACCGCGCTTGAATTTTCGCCACCGTATATAGGGGCGGCTCTCTCACCGGCAAATCCAAATCCCCCATTTCGAGCTCATCCACCGTTCCCGATATAGCGACATGGCCGGCTCTACCTCACCCGCACGGTCGGCGAGGCTTGCGGCGGCGACGGCGGCTATGGCGGCGGCTACTGGCCGCAGATGGTCATCTTCTTCCTCTGCGTCGATGACTTCGGTTGTGGTAAGCTTCTGCAAATCCTAGCCTTAGATCTAGATCTTTTGGATACACAAGGGGGGTCTGAACGAATCCATTGTAGGATATTCCTTCGTCACCGGTCGAGGTTGTGGAGGTTGTCCAGGTTGCATCTGACTCTACCATGGGGATCGTTGTCGCCGTTGACTCCACTAGGACGGTGGTGTTGGCTGCATCTTCGCCAGGATCCCCTGCTTCCCCGACCTCGGTGCTGCGTGTGGCTCTTTTGACTGTAAGGCCGCTCTTACTTATCTCGATGTTCATTGATGTGGTAGTGGTAGTTCATTGATGTGGTACTGCTTAAGGATGTGGATGTGGATGTGGATGTGGTACTGGTAGTGGTGATAGTTCATTGATCTGCTAGTGCTTATGGATGTCGATGTGGTAGCGGTAGTTCATTGATCTGCTAGTGTTTGTAATGTAAGCGATCATACCTTTGGGCTCCCCTGATCTGTCTGCGCCTACTGTGAATGCTCAGCCATGTCTGATTGCAAGCAAACCAGTCATGGTTTGGAAACCTGAGCTATCAGAGTTTGTGCTGAACCAGTTGGTTCAGCTCGTCCGTAGCGGCGTGTGCTTCAACATGGGATTCAAGGAGCAGCATATGAAGAAGGTATCTGCAGATGTTCTTGCATTCGCTGGTGTACATGTCACCACTCTTCAGCTATACAACCACATCAAAAACTGGAGGACGAAGTGGAGCGTCATTATGAAGATGAAAACCGATCGCATTCTGGACTGGAGCGAAGATGGTTGCTGCTTCCATAGCGGTGATGAAGAGACGGCGGATGAGTACATCCAGGTACGAAGACTCATTGAGTTCCTACATAGATCTGAAAGTATATATGTGCATAGATCTGAAAGTATATATGTGAATATCGTCCGCACTAACAGTTGTTCCTTGTGGATTGCAGCGCTACCCGAAGCACCATCAGTACGTCCGATCACGAACTACGCTCAGATGAAGATGATCTTCACGCCCCGGTTTGTGTGCAAGGCGCATCTGTTTCAGCCTAACTTGCTGGTGAGGGCTATCGACTTCTTTTTAGACAATGAAACTGAGTATGCCGAGTGCCGTAAGCTGCAGCCACCGGAGGACCTGGCTCCGCAACCAGTTTCCTGCTTAGTGCTTCTGCTTCCTTCGTCATGATCTGCTAATTTTGGGAGGTGATCTTGTATCCCTCCATTAGCTAGGACTTGCTACAACCTGATCCCCGGTCTATAATGATGAACATGTTCGAGGTGGTACATACTAACCCCTCGTGTGATGAACATGTGATGCATCACGAAGTAGTTGCTTCGCTCATGATGCATCGCCCACTAGCTAAGTAGTTGTGTATTAGCAGCACCTTTTGTGATAAACTGGATCTTAGATGTGTTGTTATTCCATACTAGGTAACCTCACCACTCTAAGTAAAGTGGTTACCACAACACTTTTCTATCTGCAACCAAACAGGTTGTGAGTTGCACGAGCAGGGAAGAAAGTACTGTAAACGGGCAACCAAACAATGGGGCCTAGCTTCCCTCTCCGTCGCAGAGAAGGCCACACATGCTACCAAACGACCCACCTTTCATGGCCCATGGCCTGTTCGCGACGCGCAGGGAGGCCCATCTCACTGACGCAGTGGTGCAAGAAATCAATGCAGGCTACCAAACGCACACCAAATGAACCGCGCAAACGGTACGCACACCTTCATCATATCTGGTCCGTTGAACACTGGCGTCTCGATGGTCGCTATCTGCTCCACGATCATGGGCTTCTCTCTGTCATATATTGTCATCAACAACTGACACATCATTGAGATATTCGGATGCCAATTATTATAGGATTTTATTGGGGTAGCAGCAAGCTTATCAGTGCAGTGGTGTATCTCGAGAAGGAAAAGAAAAGAGAAACTGATAAGCTACTTATCAGAGCATCGGCGCACATGTTCCACACCCCACCCATAACGTTCTATTGAACTCAAATAGGTCGACTACTTTTTAAACGCGCTGGTACAAAACCTAAAATACTTTTGTACCTCAATAAACTTGTGAGAGAAATGTAGACCAAGAAGAGATAGCTATAGGAATTCCCGTGGATCAGTAAACCTCTTTAACTCCTGACCTAGCCATCGCCATCCTCCTCTCCCGCCCCTCTCCCGGGCGGCGACGGAGGATCCGTCCGCCCCGCCCCGAGCAGCCGCCGCTGCTGCCAGCCCCGGCCCCGGCCACAGCCCCGGTGGCGGCGCACCTTCCGTCGAAAGACGAGGGGGAGGAGAGGGTTTCCGCGGCGGCGTTCCATGGGAGGTGATGAAGCGCCGGTGGAGGAAGCCGGGCGGCATGGCTACTTGGTCGGGGCCTGATGCTCTCCGTCAATAGCCATGGAGGATTCGGTGACGGCCTCCACCCTCGGTGACGGTTCCGCGTCGCCGTCCTCTTCCCTGGTGATCCGGCGGGAGGGACTAGCATCGTGGGGGCTGCTGGTCTTGCTTTGTTTTTGGTGGCGTGATACGTCTCCAACGTATCTATAATTTCTTATGTTCCATGCTAGTTTTATGACAATATCTACATGTTTTATCCATACTTTATATCGTTTTGATGCATTTTCCGGAACTAACCTATTAACAAGATGCCACAGTGCCAGTTTCTGTTTATTATGTCTGTTTATTGCAGAAAAGGCCCAAAAACCAAAGTTCTCGAAAAAATCCATAAATATCACAGAAATTCTATTTCGCCAGAAGACTCACGGAGCCGGAAGGGCCGGGCGAGAGGAGGCCCGGGGCCTCCTCCCCATCGGCCGGCGCGGCCGGGAGGGGGCCGCCCCACCCTATGGTGTGGGCCCCTCGGGACTCCACCGACGCTGCCCTTTCGCCTATATAATCTCTCGCGACGCGAAAACCCTATATCAATCAATCATACTCCAGAAAGACTCCAGGGGCGCCGCCGCCATCGCGAAACTCCGTTTCGGGGGACGAAGTCTCCGTTCGGCACGCCGCCGGGACGGGGAATTGCCCCCAGATTTATCTCCATCGACTCCATCGCCATCTTCATCACCGTTGCTGTCTCCCATGATGAGCAGGAGTAGTTCTCCCCCGGGGCTGAGGGCTCTACCGGTAGCTATGTGGTTCATCTCTCTCTCCCATGGTGTGATCTTTATGTGATCATGAGCTTTGTAATCTAGTTGATTATGTAGATGTTACTCTTGTCTATTATGCACTCTAGAGGTTACTTTAATATGAACTCCGGATTCACTCTCCACGGTGTGACGGTGACAGTGTGCGCATCGTGTGTGATTCCTTTATGAAGTTGTGGAGCTTGTTTACTCCGGCTTGAGGGTGCTCTTGTAGCCCTACACAATGAATGGTGTTTGTTATCCAACAAGAGAGTGTTTAAGAGTAGCATTTATTTATTCAGTTATGTGATCATTGTTGAGAGTGTCCACTAGTGAAAGTATGATCCCTAGGCCTTGTTTCTAAGCATTGAAATTCCGTTTCCAACAAGTTCTGTTACATGTTTGCTTGCTGCCATCGTTATTTCAGATTGCAATTACTACTTACAATCATGCATATTACTTGTATTTCACTATCTCTTCGCCGAACTAGTGCACCTATACATCTGACAAGTGTATTAGGTGTGTTGGGGACACAAGAGACTTCTTGTATCTTAATTGCGGGGTTGCTTGAGAGGGATATCTTTGACCTCTACCTCCCCGAGTTCGATAAACCTTGGGTGATTCATTTAAGGGAAACTTGTTGCTGTTCTACAAACCTCTGCTCTTGGAGGCCCAACACCTGTCTACGGGAATAGAAGCGTGCGTAGACATCAAGCTATTTTCACGGCGCCGCTTGCGGGGAGGTAAGGTAAAAGGTATTCACATCCTCCGACTACTAAGCTATTTCCTAGCACTGTTACCGGTGTGTAAGTGCTCGAAGCTATTTCCTTTAGATCCTGCGATTGCATCTTTTTGTTTCTTGTTTTTATTTTTCACTAGTTAGGCATAATGGAAAACAACAGTGAGCTTTTTAATCTTTTTCCTGAGTTAAGACATGAATTGTGTGATGCGAAAATTAAAAAACCTATGGAACCTTATTTGCATGATAGTAGCAATGTTATTAGTATGAATGCAATTACTGCTAATGCTATGGAAAAGTCTAAGCTTGGGGAAGCTAGTTCTTATGATCTTTTTAGCTTCCCATCTTTAGGGAGAAAATTTGCTCTGATAATACTTTATCTCCCATATGCGATAACTCTAATGATGCTTGTGATATTTTAAATCCACCTACTGAAAGTATTCCCTTCAAGATACCTATGAAAATTGTTGAACTTGCTATGAACAATTGCTATTTTAGAGATGGGACTGTCCATCCTAGTGATCATTTACTCTTTATACATGAATTATGTGAGTTGTTCGAGAATGCAGGTATTTCAAAGGACCAAGTTAATAGGAAGCTATTCTCTATATCTCTGAAGGGCAGAGCTGCAGAATGGTATAAGATGCTGAAGAATGGTCGATCTATTGGTTGGGGGAAAATTGTACCTCTCTTTTATTCTAAATTCTATCCTCCAAGTGAAATTCAAAAAGACCGAAACCGCATATATAATTTCTGGCCTCATGATGGAGAGAGTATTGCCCAAGCATGGGGGAGATTGAAGTCTTTAATGCTCAAATTCCCCATTCATGAGCTTCCTGTTAATATCATCATTGATAATTTCTATGCAAGACTTTCTTTTCAAGATAAAACCTTCGTTGGATACTACTTGTTCTGGATCATTCACGCGCAACAAAGAAGAGTTTAAATGGGACCTTCTTGATCGGATTCAGGAGAATACTGAAGATTGGGAGAACGATAAAGGTAAAGAATCAGATATAAACTATGAATATGAATGCATTAAGTCTTTCATTGAAACTGCAGGTTTTCAAAAGCTTAGTGATAATTATGGTCTTGATTCTCAAATTATGATCGATTGCTATAGAGCCTTTGCTTCTCATATTAGTGTTCCTAAAGAAAATTGGTACATGTATCATGAACCTTTTAAAGACACTTGCATGGAAAATGAAATTGTTGTTAATGATTGCAATGAACATGCTCAAAGTTCTGAGAATGCTATTTCCTATAAGCATGTTAATTTTTGTGGAATTCATAGACCTTGTGAAAAGAATAAATTGAAGAAGAATATTGTATCCATCACAGGAATGAAAAAACTAGAAAGTGGTCTGATGACGCGTAAAGCACACGCCCGTTGGGAACCCCAAGTGTAAGGTGTGATGCGTTGATACGTCTCCGACGTATCGATAATTTCTTATGTTCCATGCCACAATATTGATGATATCTACATGTTTTATGCATACTTTATGTCATATTTATGCGTTTTCCGGAACTAACCTATTGACGAGATGCGAAGGGCCAGTTCTTTGTTTTTTGCTTGTTTTTGGTTTCAGAAATCCTAGTAAGGAAATATTCTCGGAATCGGACGAAATCAACGCCCAGCATCTTAGGATTGCATGAAGCTTCCAGAACACCCGAGAGCCGCCAGAGGGGGGCCACAGGCCCACCAAACAGTAGGCCGGCGTGGCCAAGGGGGGGGGGGCGCGCCCCCCTGTTGTGTCGCCGCCTCGTTGACCTTCTGACGCCGCCCCTTCCTCCTACTTAAGGTCTCCGTCGCGAAAACCCTAACACGTTCGACGAAACCAGAGAAAACCATCCAGAGCCGCCGCCATCGCGAAGCCAAGATCTGGGGGACAGGAGTCTCTGTTCCGGCACGCCGCCGGGACGGGGAAGTGCCCCCGGAAGGCTCCTCCATCGACACCACCGCCATCTCCATCAACGCTGCTTGTCTCCCATGAGGAGGAGTAGTTCTCCATCGAGGCTCGGGGCTGTACCGGTAGCTATGTGGTTCATCTCTCTCCTATGTACTTCAATACAATAATCTCATGAGCTGCCTTACATGATTGAGATTCATATGATGATGCTTGTAATCTAGATGTCATTATGCTAGTCAAGTGGGTTTTACTTATGTGATCTCCGGAGACTCCTTGTCCCACGTGTGTAAAGGTGACGGTGTGTGCACCGTGTGGGTCTCTTAAGCTATATTTCACAGAATACTTATTCACTCGTTATGAATGGCATAGTGAAGTGCTTATTTATATCCCTTTATGATTGCAATGTGTTTTGTATCACAATTTATCTGTGTGCTACTCTAGTGATGTTATTAAAGTAGTTTATTCCTCCCGTACGGTGTAATGGTGACAGTGTGTGCATCATGTAGTACTTGGCGTAGGCTATGATTGTGATCTCTTGTAGATTATGAAGTTAACTATTGCTATGATGGTATTGATGTGATCTATGCCTCCTTTCGTAGTGTGAAGGTGACGGTGTGCATGCTATGTTAGTACTTGGTTTGGTTATGTTGATCTGTCATGCACTCTAAGGTTATTTAAATATGAACATCGAATATTGTGGAGCTTGTTAACTCCGGCATTGAGGGTTCATGTAATCCTACACAGTTAGTGGTGTTCATCATCCAACAAGAGAGTGTAGAGTCTAGCATCTATCTATTTATTCTGTTATGTGATCAATATTGAGAGTGTCCACTAGTGAAAGTATGATCCCTAGGCCTTGTTCCTAAATACTGCTACCGCTGCTTGTTTACTGTTTTACTGCATCTGTACTTCCTGCAATATTAATACCATCAATCGCACGCCGGCAAGCACTTTTACGGTGCCGTTGCTACTGCTCATACTTATTCATACCACATGTATTTCACTATCTCTTCGCCGAACTAGTGCACCTATTAGGTGTGTTGGGGACACAAGAGACTTCTTGCTTTGTGGTTGCGGGGTTGCATGAGAGGGATATCTTTGACCTCTTCCTCCACGAGTTCGATAAACCTTGGGTGATCCACTTAAGGGAAACTTGCTGCTCGTTCTACAAACCTCTCGCTCTTGGAGGCCCAACACTTGTCTACAAGAATAGAAGCACCCGTAGACATCAAACACTTTTACGGCGCCGTTGCCGGGAGGAAAGGTAAAAGGCACTCATACTCCGGTCCCGGGTAAAAGTACTTTTCTCGTTGCCGTTGTGTGTGTGCTCGAAGCTATTTCCTTTAGATCCTGCAATTGCATCTTTTTGTTTCTTGTTTACACTAGTTAGGCATAATGGACAACAATGAGCTTCTTATTCTATTTCCTGATTTAAGACATGGATGGTTTGATGCGAAAATTAAAAAACCCATGGAACATATTAGTATGAACACTTTGAATACCATTGTTGCTAATGATACAGAAAGTTCTAAGCTTGGGGAAGCTGGTTTTGATGAGCATGATCTTTTTAGTCCCCCAAGCATTGAGGAGAAAATTTACTTTGATGATACTTTGCCTCCTATATATGATGATTATAATGATAGTGGTCTTTTGGTGCCGCCTACTATGGAGGATAAATTTAATTATGATGATACTATACCTCCTATATTTGATGATGAGAATAATAATGATAGCTACTTTGTTGAATTTGCTCCCACTACAACTAATAAAATTGACTATGCCTATGTGGAGAGTAATAATTTTATGCATGAGACTCATGATAAGAATGCTTTATGTGATAGTTATATTGTTGAGTTTGCTCATGATGCTACTGAAAGTTATTATGAGAGAGGAAAATATGGTTGTAGAAGTTTTCATGTTACTAAAACACCTCTCTATATGCTGAATTTTTTTAAGTTACACTTGTTTTATCTTCCTATGCTTGTAACTTTGCTCTTCATGAACTTGTTTATTTACAAAATTCCTATGCATAGGAAGCATGTTAGGCTTAAATTTGTTTTGAATTTGCTTCTTGATGCTCTCTTTTGCTTCAACTACTATTTCTTGCGAGTGCATCATTAAAACTGCTGAGCCCATCTTAATGGCTATAAAGAAAGAACTTCTTGGGAGATAACCCATGTGTTTATTTTGCTACAGTACTTTTGTTTTATATTTGTGTCTTGGAAGTTGTTACTACTGTAGCAACCTCTCCTTATCTTATTTTTATCGCATTGTTGTGCGAAGTAAAGTCTTTGATAGTAAGGTTCATACTAGATTTGGATTACTGCACAGAAACAGATTTCTTGCTGTCACGAATCTGGGCCTAATTCTCTGTAGGTAACTCAGAAAATTATGCCAATTTACGTGAGTGATCCTCAGATATGTACGCAACTTTCATTCAATTTGAGCATTTTCATTTGAGCAAGTCTGGTGCCTCAATAAAATTCGTCTTTACGGACTGTTCTGTTTTGACAGATTCTGCATTTTATTTCGCATTGTTTCTTTTGCTATGTTGGATGAATTTCTTTGTTCCATTACCTTCCAGTAGCTTTGAGCAATGTCCAGAAGTGTTAAGAATGATTGTGTCACCTCTGAACATGTGAATTTTTGATTATGCACTAACCCTCTAATGAGTTTGTTTCGAGTTTGGTGTGGAGGAAGTTTTCAAGGGTCAAGAGAGGAGGATGATATACTATGATCAAGAAGAGTGAAAAGTGTAACACCCAAACTTTTGCAACCTTGTTTATTTGTCCATAATGCAAAAATTAGGGGGAACAAAAACTTTTTCTATAGACTAATTAAGATGAATTGCCTTGATCTGTTTGTTATGAAGAATTGCTTTGATCTGCTGGTAGATGAATTTTCTTATTTTTCTTGTTGAGTTTTGTCTTGAATTGACCAAAGAACAACACCTCTAGTGGTAAAATAAACAACTCACCTAATAAAACACATATGTGGCTTAGGAAGAATTGTCTTCCTTTTTACTACATCAAACCTCTCTCCTGGTGACAACATGAGTGTGCCATCTTGATTTTTCTCTTTGTGGTACAAGATAGCTCAATCATCCTTAATTCAAAACTTGGGATCACCTACCCCTAGTCACATCCCTCTCTTATACCCACTCATCCTTGTTGGTTTTGAGGCCATGTCGACCATCTGTGTCGACATGCTTAAAATGTCCAGACTTTGGCAATTGATCTCCTCTGTGCAATACCATCTGTAACTTCCACGTCTTGCATGTCCTATTCTACTCTTGCAACTCTTATACTCCATTGATCTTGTACCCTATCAAATGTTTAACCTCAAGATCACTTTCTGCACTTTTGCCTCTTGTGTTTATTCAAGTTTAATCTTCACAAAACCAAGAGTAGAATGATGGGTACATTTTGTAGCCACCATCTACCCTTGAGAACACTCCTCCCTAAATTAGTTTCCTCCCTCAAAAACCCTATTGTTTTCCTTCTCTAGTTTGATCACAAAAATACTTCTAGTTTTATTAAATCTTTTCAAGATATTTCTTCAAAGAAAACAAAGAACTGAAATGGGTTTTGTTTTTCATCCCATTTCTACCAATTACTGATTTCTAAAACATTATTTTCTATCTAGCCTTCTTTTTAACAAAAGGCTTGTTTATGGTACCTATACCATTTCTTGTTTACTTTAAATTTGAGAAAACTCTACTTCACTTGAGAAAGTAAGTAGAACACTTTGAACTCCTATGTTCCAACTAGTTCTCTCAACATTTTCAAATTCCATTCCACTTGAGTTCATTCCCAATTGTCCCTAGACAATTGAGGTGTTTCAAGTACTTTTCAAATGAGTTCTATTTCAAATGGCAACACTTGCACATCTTATGCACACCTCTGCTCTACCACATTGTATTCTCCCATCCTCCAATTCTTGATCAAATGGGTGATCATTTGATACTTTCGGATCACTCCCAATTGACCTCTTATTTGAAGAACAAGTTTTATTTCATCATACCCATCTCAATCCTCTATTCTTTTCCATTATCACCTTGACCTCATGAATTGAAGATTTGTGTCACCATATTCATCCTTGTGAGTATATGGTTACTTCACTCACCATCTCTCTTAGCCCTGCTCTACCATTGTCTAAACCACCATCACCACCATCATCTCTTGGCCAAATTGACATTTCGATCAAAGTACTTTATTCTTCAACATAGGCACCAATGTTTATTATCACCTCTCTCCCAAATTTGAATACATCACCAAGCCACTTTTGGCTAATCATTCCCAACACTCAACTTGGCCGACATGCATGAAATGACATTGCACTTTGCTTGTCCTCTTGGAATATCAAGAAGTAGCCGGCCATGCCAAGCTCTTGGCATGCATGAGCTGAAATTTCTTCATCCCCACTTTCTTCTCTTGCAAGCCTTGCCTCCCAACTAGCCCAACAATTAAATGGGCAGCCACCCACCTTGGCCAATCAAAGAAGGAGGCAGCCACCATCCTCCCTCTTTATAAAGAGCTTGGCCGGCCACTCCACCTCCCCTTTGCTCATTTTTCTCCACTCTCCACTCCCTCACACTCTCCTCCTCCACTTCCCCACGAGCTGCTGCTCCTCCCAAGCTTCATGGCTGGCCATGGCCATGAAAAGAACTCCAAGATGAAGCTCCCTCCTCCCTCAAGCTTCCCCTCACCATGAGAGCCTCCCTCTCCTTCTTCTCCCCAACCCTAGATGGTTTAATCTCCTCTTCTTCTTCCTCCATTGCTAAGATTGGATCTTGATGCAG
The DNA here is from genome assembly GCF_022539505.1 of Lolium rigidum. Classification (NCBI taxonomy): domain Eukaryota; kingdom Viridiplantae; phylum Streptophyta; class Magnoliopsida; order Poales; family Poaceae; genus Lolium; species Lolium rigidum. The sequence goes on from NC_061514.1 coordinate 361,649,810, forward strand.
GTGCATGTTGGTCCAAGCATGGAGAAAGTTGAGCAATCCTCAGATCTGAAGTTCTTGAGCAAAGTTCGTCCAAATTCCTGCAGTAATTTCTGCTATCTTGCTGTTTCAGATTCTGGTACGAACTTGTAAAATCCGCCAAATCTCGTGTGCAGATCCAAATCGAGTGATTCAAAGTTCCACAGATAGATATTGAAAAGATCTACAACTTGGCGTTGGTCTCATACTCAAATTCATTATGAATTTTCCACGGTAAATAAAGTTCTGTAAACATGCAGATTCACTGTTTGTTAGATTTGTTCCGTTTTGCAAAACCTTTTTGAGCAAACTCAACTGTGGGTGAAAGCCCTCTTCAATACCTTCATTTTGGCGGTGGTTTCACTTCGATTGACCTCCTGAAACTGAAATTGTTCACAGATCAAGATCTGGTCAGATCTGACTTTGTCGAATTAAATCAGGAGCTTGGGAACGAATTTTTGAATGAAACAAATTGGGTAAGAACCATCTTTTCAATACCTTTCAGATGCAACAGACCTCATATTTTTATGAATTATGTACGACTTGTGGTGAATTAAACTTGTTCTGTGTGTTCTGCAGACATGGCTGTTAGCTTTTAAATCACCAAAAATCCATCTTTGAATCTAATTGAGTGATTCCAACTTTGTAGGATTGCTGTATGTTTTCTTAATCATCTCAAACAAGTTTCAAACATTTATCTGTTATGTAAATCCTGATATAAAGCAAATGGTAAAGACATGCAGTAACCTTGTTACTCCATTTATGAAAGTTTCAGAAATAATTTGAACCCAAATCCAATTGTGTATGAATCTCTGTTTAAATATCTTTCAAATTCCAGTGATCTCATATTTTTAGGATTTTTCTACGATTTATGGCTTACGGATCTTGTTTTCTGTACAGTCAGATTCAAAGAAATTCCTAAAATTGTAGGATTAATATTTTTGGGTGATTCCAATTGGGTTAGTCTTGTACTAGTACTGGCCATCCAGGAAAAATATTGTTAGCCTCTGTTCATTCATATTAGGTACTGTTAGTACTGTGTATGTGTGACATGGATTGTTGAACCAAAACTTTTTGGTTTGTTTAAAAACTTTAACCACCTCTTTGTATTAAAATTGGACAACCAATGTTTTATGATTGAAAAACAAAACCTCCGCAACTTAAACTTAATTCAATTGTTTGGCTTAAGTTTTCAAATGGTGGAGCATATCTTTTACTTCCTATTATTGTGTGGTGTTTTGTAAGCTTTACAAAATAGAGAGAATGATTTCCAGCTTTTCCAAAAATGTTTGAAAGTATAATGTGAATGTTTTTATGCCAAACTAATGCACTTGTCCTCTTTATGATGTTATCTGCCAGGGGATGTTTGGTTTATACCATGGTGATAACCGAGAGGGGCAATTGCTAAGTTGTGATACTCGCATACCTTTACTAGGTAAATAAAATGGGTTTTCTTTTAGTTGCTTTGTAGTATCTACAAGTCTTTTGTATGTTAGCCCTTAGTAAAGTGGTTAGCTATTGATTGCTGAATGTTGCATGCTTGTTATGTTTGGAGCAATGTGATTGATTGTGTTCCTTTTATATTTTCCGGCGATAGATGCGAACAATTTCGGAGAAGAAGAAGAAGTGGATTGGACAAGGATTTTATATATATTGTTGGAATTCTTTTGATGGAGTTGAAGAAGTACAGGGACAAATAAGCCAAGGCAAGCCATCTTTTGATCTCCGACTTGGTGTCTAGTTGGATGTCATTTGTTGATGTCCAAAGCACCTTAATTCTATGTGTGTTATTCTCTCTATTTATGTCATCTATGTGTGATTGCAAGTGGGGTACTCCCTAGAGGTGATACTCCACTATTGTCGTTGTGATTATGGGATGCATGGTATCATTGCCGTGCCATTCCACTTGGTTATCTTGTATGCTCAACTTGAGCATGTTCCATCTCAAGATAGTAACTTACACCACACCCACCACTTTTGTAGTTTAGAGGTATCAATGTCATGATCTTGGTGTATTCTCAAAATGAGAGAGGTATGCCTTTGTACCATAGTGGAGAGTATGTTGGATAGTGATTCCCCACTATCCACATTGTATAGTTAGTACCACAAATCTGAGATTATATTCCTCTTTGTGTTGTCATCATACATGCTTACCTTAAGCGAGTATGATCCACCCATTACTCTTTTTACACCATCTATGGCAAGATGACTCTCATCTCGGCCATAGTGCAATACTAGTTCAACTCATGAAACTATAGGTTGGGAACCCCTCAAGGCTTACCTTGTTGTAAATAATTGTGAAAACCTTGGGTAAGTTAACTCTACCCAAGTGTATGTTTTGGAAAGACAAGGCCTTTGGAAAAGGATGTTGGAAGAATATGGTTGGTTGTTGGCAAGGAAAGAAAGTGTGGGAAAAATGTTTTTAAAGGAGCACTGCGTATAAGTGTACGCCAGCCCAACTATTATCGCGCAACCACTCTACCCCAACGTGGGCACGGGGCTTAGCCCTAGTTTGTCGAAGCTGGCATGAGACACCTTCACAACTCTCTAGGAGGGTCACGATGACCTCTGACGCCGGGTTGCGCTCTGAAGGAGGCAATACACTGTAGTTGTCTATAGCCGGACGATTACTGAGGGTCTTCTGTCGTGGCGCCGGAGATACGCTCAAAAAGGAGGTATGCTGCCGGGGTGCCGGGAAGGGGTAAGCCCGCAGGGAAGGAGTCATGTCAGTGGAGATAAGCGAAAGGTTATGTTCGGGTATCCGTCGTGGCATACGTCGTTATGCGGGGATGATGCCCACACGATAGGTATCCGGATAGCTGTGGGGAAAGTGTGCAAACTCTGCAGAGTCAAATCTATTCGAATAGCCGCGTCCGCGGTCATGGACGGGTTGCAAAGGCCTACCTTAACCTGGGCTTGAGTTTTGTTTTGATAAATGCCTTGCAAAGAAAGTGTTGTGTTGGATGTACCGGAAGGGTACGGAAAAGGGCGTGTGTCGACCATATGGAGATGGTCGTGGAAAAACTAAGACCAAGCGGGAACTCTTACCTAGTGTTTCATGAAGAAGAACTCTTCTTTAACAAAGATATAGAGATGTCATAGGACTTCCCTAGCGCCGCATCGATTGAGATGCCGGAACGCTACCTTTTACGTAAAGATATAGAGATGTCATAGAACCACCATAGTGTCCGCATCACTTGAGATGCCGGTATGCTATATCAACAAGAGAAACTATTTCTCTTTCACATGCTTTATCCACGAGAGAAACTATTCTTCCTCTCTTGTCTTCTCTAGTTAGAATTGTTATCACCTTCTTGATGGTTTGCGAGTACAATTCCAATGTACTCACGGCTTTGTCCCTGGCTATTTACTTGGCCAGACTTGAAGGAGTTCAACAGATGAAGAAGGAGTTGACGACGTCTATGCGAGCTAGGAACGTCTTCCCGATCAATTGCCCGTAGGGTTATGGCGGATGACTTGGGTACTGCGACTGCTTGAAGTGATGATGCTACTCCGATGTTTAGTTAGGCCCTTCGAGGCTATTATGTAAGTATTGGTCATGTGACCATGTTGTAATTTTCTTATTCCGCTTTGTAATGGATGGTGTAATTTGATATCGGTTCGGTTATGTGTTCACGGCGCACCGATCATGGGATCGTGAATCGTATACATAACAGGGAATTTCGGACAGCTAGTCCGGGGTCCCCACAGAGCTGGTATCAGAGCTATCCTGACTGTAGGAGACCTTAGTTAGCATGGACGTTAGTTAGGAAACAAGTACTTGGGAAAAACTATTTACAAAACAAATTCTTCCTTTAGTAGACAGAAGAATAGCTTCCAATTTTCCTACCTCTTCAAAACTTCTAATCCTTACCTCGCTCTCTGATTACCAAACACGTTGAAAATTTCTTACTCTATTATCTCATCCTTTTTCCAAAACTAGATATTGGACGATGTCCCCAACTCAGACCGGAGACTCGAACTGAAAGGTGGATCAATCCCTCAGGAAGACTAATGTATATCCAACAGCAGCTATTGAAGATTGGATGCCGACTTAGCCGTGCTCATGTAGGGATGATAACATCATATCTTTGGTTGTCACCAAAGTTTGTCAAGGAGCTGACCTTGTTCCTCCGTGGACTTGCACTTACATACTCTTCTCCCCTACTTCAGAAGCAATGCTAGAAGCCTTGTTTGGAAGTCTAATTATCTTTAGCTTGTTCCAAGTGAAAGATTGTAGTCGTCAGGGATCAAGTCCTCAGTTCTTGACTAGTAATTTTTAGGCCAGCCACGAGAAGATCTCGACTTTGGGAGTACCTCAACAACTACCCCTCTGAAGACCTCACGTTCTCGAGATGTTTACAACAGAAGACTGCACAGTTTTCGCCTCCACCTCAACATCGACGAGTCAACATCAGGCCTGCGTCACCACCAACTGTTACAAGAATCCATGCTGAAGTCAATATCAGCTCGAAGAAGACATCAACATGTGTGACCAGCCCCAGACCAATAGGATGGATAGGACAAACTCAATCGTTTTGATTGAGCTACCCCCGCGCATTAGGAATTTCTGGCTACTTAGAGTACCATGTCTGGTGTGCTGATTGCTTGTAGTTCCCTAGTGTGCTGCCTTGAGTGTTTTTATCTGTTTGTTGTGTGTATGATTGTCTTGGTCTTTAGGTCTAAAAACACTCTTAGTGTGATAACCCGACGTAGGAAGCCTCCCTAATATGTTTTCACCCTCATCTACCTCGCCGTTAAAATGCTAACTGCTAGTTAGTTGGATAGGTTAACGAAAGACTCTAACTCTAAACCCATTAACCGTTGTTTTTCAACCCTCGGAAAAACTAACCCAGACCCCTATCTGCACTAACTACTTTCAATATCAGCCGAAGTATCTCTACTACGCCAACAAAGCAGAAGCCAATACCTTCAAGATCAACTGAAGCATCTCTACTACGCAAAGAAAGCAGAAGCCCCCACCTTTAAGAGTGACTCCACCTCGGCAAGAAGACATACTAATTTGGTCTAATCTTAGAGCATAATCGCGCTAACCTCGAGGATATCTTTTTGAAAACTACCCTCTAACACACCGTCTAACAAGCTGAACAATAGCGTCAAAGCCAAGCTACATCACATGGTTCATCTGGTCCGCGTCAAGTGAAGCTCATGAAGATACCTCAAGACTCAAGATTAGGTGTAACTTACCCGCTCACTTCTTAACTGGTCAACACCGACCCGCCAGCTGAAGATTGCCTTCGACAACATTTGTTGCTGCTTCATATGGATACCAACCAGGCGTTTCTTCAACTTACGAACTCACCGCGCGTCCCGTATGGTTTAGTTAACACTTGAATGCCTCTTGAAGTTGTGGTCTGCACGTCGCCCCTGAAGACTCTTCAACTGAACAAGGAAGACCGATGACTTCTTCAGAAGCCCGATAGAACCACAAGGCAGAAGCTCAGAGTTTTTCCGAAAGCCCGATGAAAAATCTTAAGGGTGGAAGACTTCGTCTTCCACTAAATTTAAAGCTAACTCTAAAAAGTTTTCAACCCTGCTAAGGCACCATTGGAGTGCACTAACTTTTCCGAAGTCGTGGACTCCGCTAGGATCGCTTAGAAGCTACAGATCTAACACCTGCAGGGAGTAGTCAACCTCTTCATGAAGCTCGCCATCGGCAGGAATCCATCATGTCTCCCAGAAGATGAAGCAACGACCTTCTCGGCAACGGCACATCTACAGAAGAATGGAGTCTAACTTTAGTTAAACTTTACAACCACTCTAGTCCTACGCTTAAGTAATCTCGGGACGAGATTATTTTAAGGGTGGAAGAGTCTGTAACACCCAAACTTTTGCAACCTTGTTTATTTGTCCATAATGCAAAAATTAGGGGGAACAAAAACTTTTTCTATAGACTAATTAAGATGAATTGCCTTGATCTGTTTGTTATGAAGAATTGCTTTGATCTGCTGGTAGATGAATTTTCTTATTTTTCTTGTTGAGTTTTGTCTTGAATTGACCAAAGAACAACACCTCTAGTGGTAAAATAAACAACTCACCTAATAAAACACATATGTGGCTTAGGAAGAATTGTCTTCCTTTTTACTACATCAAACCTCTCTCCTGGTGACAACATGAGTGTGCCATCTTGATTTTTCTCTTTGTGGTACAAGATAGCTCAATCATCCTTAATTCAAAACTTGGGATCACCTACCCCTAGTCACATCCCTCTCTTATACCCACTCATCCTTGTTGGTTTTGAGGCCATGTCGACCATCTGTGTCGACATGCTTAAAATGTCCAGACTTTGGCAATTGATCTCCTCTCGTGCAATACCATCTGTAACTTCCACGTCTTGCATGTCCTATTCTACTCTTGCAACTCTTATACTCCATTGATCTTGTACCCTATCAAATGTTTAACCTCAAGATCACTTTCTGCACTTTTGCCTCTTGTGTTTATTCAAGTTTAATCTTCACAAAACCAAGAGTAGAATGATGGGTACATTTTGTAGCCACCATCTACCCTTGAGAACACTCCTCCCTAAATTAGTTTCCTCCCTCAAAAACCCTATTGTTTTCCTTCTCTAGTTTGATCACAAAAATACTTCTAGTTTTATTAAATCTTTTCAAGATATTTCTTCAAAGAAAACAAAGAACTGAAATGGGTTTTGTTTTTCATCCCATTTCTACCAATTACTGATTTCTAAAACATTATTTTCTATCTAGCCTTCTTTTTAACAAAAGGCTTGTTTATGGTACCTATACCATTTCTTGTTTACTTTAAATTTGAGAAAACTCTACTTCACTTGAGAAAGTAAGTAGAACACTTTGAACTCCTATGTTCCAACTAGTTCTCTCAACATTTTCAAATTCCATTCCACTTGAGTTCATTCCCAATTGTCCCTAGACAATTGAGGTGTTTCAAGTACTTTTCAAATGAGTTCTATTTCAAATGGCAACACTTGCACATCTTATGCACACCTCTGCTCTACCACATTGTATTCTCCCATCCTCCAATTCTTGATCAAATGGGTGATCATTTGATACTTTCAGATCACTCCCAATTGACCTCTTATTTGAAGAACAAGTTTTATTTCATCATACCCATCTCAATCCTCTATTCTTTTCCATTATCACCTTGACCTCATGAATTGAAGATTTGTGTCACCATATTCATCCTTGTGAGTATATGGTTACTTCACTCACCATCTCTCTTAGCCCTGCTCTACCATTGTCTAAACCACCATCACCACCATCATCTCTTGGCCAAATTGACATTTCGATCAAAGTACTTTATTCTTCAACATAGGCACCAATGTTTATTATCACCTCTCTCCCAAATTTGAATACATCACCAAGCCACTTTTGGCTAATCATTCCCAACACTCAACTTGGCCGACATGCATGAAATGACATTGCACTTTGCTTGTCCTCTTGGAATATCAAGAAGTAGCCGGCCATGCCAAGCTCTTGGCATGCATGAGCTGAAATTTCTTCATCCCCACTTTCTTCTCTTGCAAGCCTTGCCTCCCAACTAGCCCAACAATTAAATGGGCAGCCACCCACCTTGGCCAATCAAAGAAGGAGGCAGCCACCATCCTCCCTCTTTATAAAGAGCTTGGCCGGCCACTCCACCTCCCCTTTGCTCATTTTTCTCCACTCTCCACTCCCTCACACTCTCCTCCTCCACTTCCCCACGAGCTGCTGCTCCTCCCAAGCTTCATGGCTGGCCATGGCCATGAAAAGAACTCCAAGATGAAGCTCCCTCCTCCCTCAAGCTTCCCCTCACCATGAGAGCCTCCCTCTCCTTCTTCTCCCCAACCCTAGATGGTTTAATCTCCTCTTCTTCTTCCTCCATTGCTAAGATTGGATCTTGATGCAGGTGCATGTTGGTCCAAGCATGGAGAAAGTTGAGCAATCCTCAGATCTGAAGTTCTTGAGCAAAGTTCGTCCAAATTCCTGCAGTAATTTCTGCTATCTTGCTGTTTCAGATTCTGGTACGAACTTGTAAAATCCGCCAAATCTCGTGTGCAGATCCAAATCGAGTGATTCAAAGTTCCACAGATAGATATTGAAAAGATCTACAACTTGGCGTTGGTCTCATACTCAAATTCATTATGAATTTTCCACGGTAAATAAAGTTCTGTAAACATGCAGATTCACTGTTTGTTAGATTTGTTCCGTTTTGCAAAACCTTTTTGAGCAAACTCAACTGTGGGTGAAAGCCCTCTTCAATACCTTCATTTTGGCGGTGGTTTCACTTCGATTGACCTCCTGAAACTGAAATTGTTCACAGATCAAGATCTGGTCAGATCTGACTTTGTCGAATTAAATCAGGAGCTTGGGAACGAATTTTTGAATGAAACAAATTGGGTAAGAACCATCTTTTCAATACCTTTCAGATGCAACAGACCTCATATTTTTATGAATTATGTACGACTTGTGGTGAATTAAACTTGTTCTGTGTGTTCTGCAGACATGGCTGTTAGCTTTTAAATCACCAAAAATCCATCTTTGAATCTAATTGAGTGATTCCAACTTTGTAGGATTGCTGTATGTTTTCTTAATCATCTCAAACAAGTTTCAAACATTTATCTGTTATGTAAATCCTGATATAAAGCAAATGGTAAAGACATGCAGTAACCTTGTTACTCCATTTATGAAAGTTTCAGAAATAATTTGAACCCAAATCCAATTGTGTATGAATCTCTGTTTAAATATCTTTCAAATTCCAGTGATCTCATATTTTTAGGATTTTTCTACGATTTATGGCTTACAGATCTTGTTTTCTGTACAGTCAGATTCAAAGAAATTCCTAAAATTGTAGGATTAATATTTTTGGGTGATTCCAATTGGGTTAGTCTTGTACTAGTACTGGCCATCCAGGAAAAATATTGTTAGCCTCTGTTCATTCATATTAGGTACTGTTAGTACTGTGTATGTGTGACATGGATTGTTGAACCAAAACTTTTTGGTTTGTTTAAAAACTTTAACCACCTCTTTGTATTAAAATTGGACAACCAATGTTTTATGATTGAAAAACAAAACCTCTGCAACTTAAACTTAATTCAATTGTTTGGCTTAAGTTTTCAAATGGTGGAGCATATCTTTTACTTCCTATTATTGTGTGGTGTTTTGTAAGCTTTACAAAATAGAGAGAATGATTTCCAGCTTTTCCAAAAATGTTTGAAAGTATAATGTGAATGTTTTTATGCCAAACTAATGCACTTGTCCTCTTTATGATGTTATCTGCCAGGGGATGTTTGGTTTATACCATGGTGATAACCGAGAGGGGCAATTGCTAAGTTGTGATACTCTCATACCTTTACTAGGTAAATAAAATGGGTTTTCTTTTAGTTGCTTTGTAGTATCTACAAGTCTTTTGTATGTTAGCCCTTAGTAAAGTGGTTAGCTATTGATTGCTGAATGTTGCATGCTTGTTATGTTTGGAGCAATGTGATTGATTGTGTTCCTTTTATATTTTCCGGCGATAGATGCGAACAATTTCGGAGAAGAAGAAGAAGTGGATTGGACAAGGATTTTATATATATTGTTGGAATTCTTTTGATGGAGTTGAAGAAGTACAGGGACAAATAAGCCAAGGCAAGCCATCTTTTGATCTCTGACTTGGTGTCTAGTTGGATGTCATTTGTTGATGTCCAAAGCACCTTAATTCTATGTGTGTTATTCTCTCTATTTATGTCATCTATGTGTGATTGCAAGTGGGGTACTCCCTAGAGGTGATACTCCACTATTGTCGTTGTGATTATGGGATGCATGGTATCATTGCCGTGCCATTCCACTTGGTTATCTTGTATGCTCAACTTGAGCATGTTCCATCTCAAGATAGTAACTTACACCACACCCACCACTTTTGTAGTTTAGAGGTATCAATGTCATGATCTTGGTGTATTCTCAAAATGAGAGAGGTATGCCTTTGTACCATAGTGGAGAGTATGTTGGATAGTGATTCCCCACTATCCACATTGTATAGTTAGTACCACAAATCTGAGATTATATTCCTCTTTGTGTTGTCATCATACATGCTTACCTTAAGCGAGTATGATCCACCCATTACTCTTTTTACACCATCTATGGCAAGATGACTCTCATCTCGGCCATAGTGCAATACTAGTTCAACTCATGAAACTATAGGTTGGGAACCCCTCAAGGCTTACCTTGTTGTAAATAATTGTGAAAACCTTGGGTAAGTTAACTCTACCCAAGTGTATGTTTTGGAAAGACAAGGCCTTTGGAAAAGGATGTTGGAAGAATATGGTTGGTTGTTGGCAAGGAAAGAAAGTGTGGGAAAAATGTTTTTAAAGGAGCACTGCGTATAAGTGTACGCCAGCCCAACTATTATCGCGCAACCACTCTACCCCAACGTGGGCACGGGGCTTAGCCCTAGTTTGTCGAAGCTGGCATGAGACACCTTCACAACTCTCTAGGAGGGTCACGATGACCTTCGACGCCGGGTTGCGCTCCGAAGGAGGCAATACATCGTAGTTGTCTATAGCCGGACGATTACCGAGGGTCTTCCGTCGTGGCGCCGGAGATACGCTCAAAAGGAGGTATGCTGCCGGGGTGCCGGGAAGGGGTAAGCCCGCGAGGGAAGGAGTCATGTCGGTGGAGATAAGCGAAAGGTTATGTTCGGGTATCCGTCGTGGCATACGTCGTTATGCGGGGATGATGCCCACACGATAGGTATCCGGATAGCTGTGGGGAAAGTGTGCAAACTCTGCGAGTCAAATCTATTCGAATAGCCGCGTCCGCGGTCATGGACGGGTTGCAAAGGCCTACCTTAACCTGGGCTTGAGTTTTGTTTTGATAAATGCCTTGCAAAGAAAGTGTTGTGTTGGATGTACCGGAAGGGTACGGAAAAAGGGCGTGTGTCGACCATATGGAGATGGTCGTGGAAAAACTAAGACCAAGCGGGGAACTCTTACCTAGTGTTTCATGAAGAAGAACTCTTCTTTAACAAAGATATAGAGATGTCATAGGACTTCCCTAGCGCCGCATCGATTGAGATGCCGGAACGCTACCTTTTCTGTAAAGATATAGAGATGTCATAGAACCACCATAGTGTCCGCATCACTTGAGATGCCGGTATGCTATATCAACAAGAGAAACTATTTCTCTTTCACATGCTTTATCCACGAGAGAAACTATTCTTCCTCTCTTGTCTTCTCTAGTTAGAATTGTTATCACCTTCTTGATGGTTTGCGAGTACAATTCCAATGTACTCACGGCTTTGTCCCTGGCTATTTACTTGGCCAGACTTGAAGGAGTTCAACAGATGAAGAAGGAGTTGACGACGTCTATGCGAGCTAGGAACGTCTTCCCAGTCAGTTGCCTGTAGGGTTATGGCAGATGACTTGGGTACTGCGCTGTCGAAGTGATGATGCTACTCTGATGTTTAGTTAGGCCCTTCGAGGCTATTATGTAAGTATTGGTCATGTGACCATGTTGTAATTTTCTTATTCCGCTTTGTAATGGATGGTGTAATTTGATATCAGTTCGGTTATGTGTTCACGGCGCACTGATCATGGGATCGTGAACTGTATACATAACAGGGAATTTCGGACAGCTAGTCCGGGGTCCCCACAAAAAGTCTAAGCTTGGGGATGCCCCGGTGGTTCACCCCTGCATATTCTAAGAAGACTCAAGCGTCTAAGCTTGGGGATGCCCAAGGCATCCCCTTCTTCATCGACAACTTATCAGGTCACTTCTCTTGAAACTATATTTTTATTCGGTCACATCTTATGTACTTTGCTTGGAGCGTCTGTTTGTTTTTGTTTTTGTTTTTGTTTGAATAAATGCTTGTGTGGGAGAGAGACACGCTCCGCTGGTTCATATGAACACATGTGTTCTTAGCTTTTAATGTTCATGGCGAAGGTTAAAACTGCTTCGTTCATTGTTATATGGTTGGAAACGGAAAATGCTACATGTAGTAATTGGTAAAATGTCTTGGATAATGTGATACTTGGCAATTGTTGTGCTCATGTTTAAGCTCTTGCATCATATACTTTGCACCTATTAATGAAGAAATACATAGAGCTTGCTAAAATTTGGTTTGCATAATTGGTCTCTCTAAGGTCTAGATAATTTCTAGTAAAGAGTTTGAACAACAAGGAAGACGGTGTAGAGTCTTATAATGTTTACAATATGTCTTTTATGTGAGTTTTGCTGCACCGGTTCATCCTTGTGTTTGTTTCAAATAACCTTGCTAGCCTAAGCCTTGTATCGAGAGGGAATACTTCTCATGCATCCAAAATCCTTGAGCCAACCACTATGCCATTTGTGTCCACCATACCTACCTACTACATGGTATTTCTCCGCCATTCCAAAGTAAATTGCTTGAGTGCTACCTTTAAATAATTCAAAATTTATCACCTCTGATTTGTGTCAATGTTTTATAGCTCATGAGGAAGTATGTGGTGTTTATCTTTCATTCTTGTTGGGCAACTTTCACCAATGGACTAGTGGCTTCATCCGCTTATCCAATAATTTTGCATAAAGAGCTGGCAATGGGATTCCCTGTCCCAAATTAATTAACCTAAATAGACACTCCTCCATGGTATGTGATTGTTGGACGGCACCCGAAGGATTCGGTTAGCCATGGCTTGAGAAAGCAAAGGTGGGGAGGAGTGTCATCATAATAAAACTAAAATAAAAAGGCACTCCTTCATGGTATGAGATTGTTGGCAGGCACCCGAGGATTCGGTTAGCCATGGTTTGTGAAAGAAAGGTTGGAAGGAGTGCCACCCAAAAATAAAAATAATTCATGGGAGCCGCTCTTTGAAGGTTTGTCTGGCAAGGGGGTTAGAGTGCCCACTACCATTCGTTGACAACAACAAACACCTCTCAAAATTTTACTTTTATGCTCTCTTTATGTTTTCAAAATGAAAAGCTCTAGCACAAATATAGTAATCAATGCTTCCCTCTGCGAAGGGCCATTCTTTTACCTTTTATGTTGAGTCGGTTCACCTATCTCTCTCCACCTCAAGAAGCAAACACTTGTGTGAACTGTGCATTGATTCCTACATATTTGCATATTGCACTTGTTATATTACTTTGCATTGACAACTATCCATGAGATATACCTGTTACAAGTTGAAAGCAACCGCTGAAACTTAATCTTCCTTTGTGTTGCTTCAATACCTTTACTTTGATTTATTGCTTTATGAGTTAACTCTTATGCAAGACTTATTGATGCTTGTCTCGAAAGTACTATTCATGAAAAGTCTTTGCTTTATGATTCATTTGTTTACTCATGTCATTTACCATTGTCTTTGATCGCTGCATTCATTACATGTGTTTACAATAGTATGATCAAGGTTATGATGGCATGTCACTCCAGAAATTATCTTTGTTATCGTTTACCTGTTCGGGACGAGCAGGAACTAAGCTTGGGGATGCTGATACGTCTCCGACGTATCGATAATTTCTTATGTTCCATGCCACAATATTGATGATATCTACATGTTTTATGCATACTTTATGTCATATTTATGCGTTTTCCGGAACTAACCTATTGACGAGATGCCGAAGGGCCGCTTGCTGTTTTCTAGCTGTTTTTGGTTTCAGAAATCCTAGTAAGGAAATATTCTCGGAATCGGACGAAATCAACGCCCAACATCTTAGGATTGCATGAAGCTTCCAGAACACCCGAGAGCCGCCAGAGGGGGGCCACAGGCCCACCAAACAGTAGGCCGGCGCGGCCAAGGGGGGGCCCGCGCCCCCCTGTTGTGTCATCGCCTCGTTGACCTTCTGACGCTGCCCCTTCCGCCTACTTAAGGTCTCCGTCGCGAAAACTCTAACACGTTCGACGAAACCAGAGAAAACCATCCAGAGCCACCGCCATCGCGAAGCCAAGATCTGGGGGACAGGAGTCTCTGTTCCGGCACGCCGCCGGGACGGGGAAGTGCCCCCGGAAGGCTCCTCCATCGACACCACCGCCATCTCCATCAACGCTGCTGTCTCCCATGAGGAGGGAGTAGTTCTCCATCGAGGCTCGGAGCTGTACCGGTAGCTATGTGGTTCATCTCTCTCCTATGTACTTCAATACAATAATCTCATGAGCTGCCTTACATGATTGAGATTCATATGATGATGCTTGTAATCTAGATGTCATTATGCTAGTCAAGTGGGTTTTACTTATGTGATCTCCGGAGACTCCTTGTCCCACGTGTGTAAAGGTGACGAGTGTGCGCACCGTGTGGGTCTCTTAGGCTATATTTCACGGAATACTTAGTCACTCGTTATGAATGGCATAGTGAAGTGCTTATTTATATCCCTTTATGATTGCAATGTGTTTTGTATCACAATTTATCTGTGTGCTACTCTAGTGATGTTATTAAAGTAGTTTATTCCTCCTGCACGGTGTAATGGTGACGAGTGTGTGCATCGTGTAGTACTTGGCGTAGGCTATGATTGTGATCTCTTGTAGATTATGAAGTTAACTATTGCTATGATGGTATCGATGTGATCTATGCCTCCTTTCGTAGTGTGAAGGTGACAGTGTGCATGCTATGTTAGTACTTGGTTTGGTTATGTTGATCTGTCATGCACTCTAAGGTTATTTAAATATGAACATCGAATATTGTGGAGCTTGTTAACTCCGGCATTGAGGGTTCGTGTAATCCTACACAGTTAGTGGTGTTCATCATCCAACAAGAGAGTGTAGAGTCTAGAATCTATCTATTTATTCTGTTATGTGATCAATGTTGAGAATGTCCACTAGTGAAAGTATGATCCCTAGGCCTTGTTCCTAAATACTGCTACCGCTGCTTGTTTACTGTTTTACTGCATCTGTACTTCCTGCAATATTAATACCATCAACTGCACGCCAGCAAGCACTTTTCTGGTGCCGTTGCTACTGCTCATACTTATTCATACCACCTGTATTTCACTATCTCTTCGCCGAACTAGTGCACCTATTAGGTGTGTTGGGGACACAAGAGACTTCTTGCTTTGTGGTTGCGGGGTTGCATGAGAGGGATATCTTTGACCTCTTCCTCCCTGAGTTCGATAAACCTTGGGTGATCCACTTAAGGGAAACTTGCTGCTGTTCTACAAACCTCTGCTCTTGGAGGCCCAACACTGTCTACAAGAATAGAAGCACCCGTAGACATCATGCGTACAGCAGCAAGTTTCCCTCAGTAAGAAACCAAGGTTTATCGAACCAGTAGGAGTCAAGAAGCACGTTGAAGGTTGATGGCGGAGGAGTGTAGTGCGGCGCAACACCAGGGATTCCGGCGCCAACGTGGAACCTGCACAACACAATCACATAACTTTGCCCCAACGTAACAGCGAGGTTGTCAATCTCACCGGCTTGTTGTAAACAAAGGATTAGATGTATAGTGTGGATGATGATGGTTGTTTGCGAAGAACAGTAAAGAACAATTGCAGCAGTTTGTATTTCGGATGTAAAGAATAGGACCGGGGTCCACGGATCACTAGCGGTGTCTCTCCCATAAGATAGCAGATGTTGGGTGAACAAATTACAGTTGGGCAATTGACAAATAAAGAAGGCATAACAATGCACATACGTATATCATGATGAGTACTATGAGATTTAATCAGGGCATTACGACAAAGTACATAGACCGCTATCCAGCATGCATCTATGCCTAAAAAGTCCACCTTCAGGTTATCATCCGAACCCCTCCAAGTATTAAGTTGTAAACAACGGACAATTGCATTAAGTATGGTGCGTAATGTAATCAACACAAATATCCTTAGACAAAGCATCGATGTTTTATCCCTAGTGGCAACAAGCACATCCACAACCTTAGAACTTTCTATCACTCGTCCTGCATTTAATGGAGGCATGAACCCACTATCGAGCATAAATACTCCCTCTTGGAGTCACAAGTATCAACTTGGCCAGAGCCTCTACTAGCAACGGAGAGCATGCAAGAACATAAATAACATATATGATAGATTGATAATCAACTTGACATAGTATTCAATATTCATCGGATCCCAACAAACACAACATGAAGGATTACAAATAGATGATCTTGATCATGATAGGCAGCTCACAAGATCTAACATGATAGCACAATGAGGGGAAGATGACCATCTAGCTACTGCTATGGACCCATAGTCCAGGGGTGAACTACTCACACATCGATCCGGAGGCGATCATGGCGATGAAGAGACCTCGGGGAGATGATTCCCCTCTCCGGCAGGGTGCCGGAGGCGATCTCCCGAATCCCCGAGATGGGATTGGCGGCAGCGGCGTCTCTGGAAGGTTTTCCGTATCGTGGCTCTCGGTATTGGGGGTTTCGCGACGGAGGCTTTAAGTAGGCGGAAGGGCGGAGTCGGGAGAGTCACGGGGGCCCCACACGCTAGGGCCACGCGGGCCCCCTCTAGGCCGCGCCGCCCTAGTGTGGCGGCGCCCCGTGGCCCCACTTCGTCTCCCCTCCGGTCTTCTGGAAGCTTCGTGGAAAAATAGGCCCCCGGGCGTTGATTTCGTCCAATTCCGAGAATATTTCCTTACTAGGATTTCTAAAACCAAAAACAGCAGAAAACGACAGAATCGGCTCTTCGGCATCTCGTCAATAGGTTAGTGCCGGAAAATGCATAATAATGACATATAATGTGTATAAAACATGTGAGTATCATCATAAAAGTTGCATGGAACATAAGAAATTATAGATACGTTTGGGACGTATCAAGCATCCCCAAGCTTAGTTCCTACTCGCCCCCGATTAGGTAAACGATAACAAAGATAATTTCTGAAGTGACATGCTATCATAATCTTGATCATACTATTGTAAAGCATATGAGATGAATGCAGCGATTCGAAGCAATGATGAAGATAATGAGTAAACTAATGAACAACAAAGACTTTTCATGAATAATACTTTCAAGACAAGCATCAATAAGACTTGCATAAGAGTTACTCATAAAGCAATAGATTCGAAGTAAAAGCATCGAAGCAACACAAAGGAAGATAAAGTTTCAGCGGTTGCTTCCAACTTCAACATGTATATCTCATGGATAATTGTCAACACAAAGTAATATAACAAGTGCAATAAGTAAACATGTAAGAATCAATGCACACAGTTGATACAAGTGTTTGCTTCTAAGATAGAAAGAATAGGCAAACCGACTCAACAATAAAGTAGAAGATAGGCCCTTCGCGAGAGGAAGCATTGATTACTATATTTGTGCTAGAGCTTTTCATTTTGAAAACAAGAAACAATTTTGTCAATGGTAGTAATAAAGCATATGTGTTATGTATAAGACATCTTATAAGTTGCAAGCCTCATGCATAGTATACTAATAGTGCTCGCACCTTGTCCTAATTAGCTTGGATTAACACCGATTATCATTGCATAGCATATGTTTCAACCAAGTGTCACAAAGTGGTACCTCTATGCCGCCTTGTACAAAGGTCTAAGGAGAAAACTCGCATTGGATTTCTCGCTTTTGATTATTCTCAACTTAGACATCCATACCGGGACAACATAGACAACGAGATAATGGACTCCTCTTTAATGCATAAGCATTTCAACAACAATTAATATTCTCATAAGAGATTGAGGATTAGCTGTCCACACCGAAACTTCCACCATGAATCATGGCTTTAGTTAGCGGCCCAATGTTCTTCTCTAACAAGTATGCATACTCAAACCATTTGATTGTGAAAACCGCCCTTACTTCGGACAAGACGAACATGCATAGCAACTCACATGATATTCAACAAAGGAAGAGTTGATGGCGTCCCCGGAAAACATGGTTACCGCTCAACAAGCAACTTACTAAGAAATAAGACACATAAGTACATATTCTTCACCACGATAGTTTTTAAGCTATTTTATCCCATGAGCTATATATTGCAAAGGTAAAGAATAGAAATTTTAAAGGTAGCACTCAAGTAATTTACTTTGGAATGGCGGAGAAATACCATGTAGTAGGTAGGTATGGTGGACACAAATGGCATGGTTATTGGCTCAAGGATTTGGATGCACGAGAAGAATTCCTCTCAATACAAGGCTAGGCTAGCAAGGTTGTTTGAAGCAAACTCAAGTATAAAAGGTGCAGCAAAGCTCACATATGAACATATTGTAGCTATTATAAGACTTTAAATTGTCTCCTTGTTGTTCAAACACCTCAACCAGAAAATATCTAGACTCTAGAGATCAATCATGCAAACCAAATTTTAACAAGCCCTATGTAGTTATTCATTAATGAGTACAAGGTACATGATGCAAGAGCTTAAACAAGATCTATATGAGCACAACAATTTCCAAGTATCACACTATTCAAGACATTAAACCATTTACCACATGCGGCATTTTCCGTTTCCAACCATATAACAATGAATGAAGTAGTTCAACTTTCGCAATGAACATTAAAGATAAAGCTAAGAACATATCTGTTCAGACGAAACAGCAGAGCGTGTCTCTCTCCCAAACAAAGAATGCTAGGATCCGATTTATTCAAACAAAAACAAAAATAAAAACAAACAGACGCTCCAAGTAAAGCACATAAGATGTGACGGAATAAAAATATAGTTTCACTAGAGGAACCTGATAAGTTGTCGATGAAGAAGGGATGCCTTGGGCATCCCCAAGCTTAGACGCTTGAGTCTTCTTAAAATATGCAGGGATGAACCACGGGGGCATCCCCAAGCTTTGACTTTTCACTCTTCTTGATCATATTGTATCATCCTCCTCTCTTGACCCTTGAAAACTTCCTCCACACCAAACTCGAAACAAACTCATTAGAGGGTCGAGTGCATAATTCATATATTCAGAGGTGACATAATCATTCTTAACACTTCTGGACATTGCACAAAGCTACTGAAAGTTAATGGAACAAAGAAATCCATCTAACATAGCAAAACAGGCAATGCGAAATAAAAGGTAGAATCTGTCAAAACAGAACAGTTCGTAAAGACAAATTTTAAAGTGGCACCAGACTTGCTCAGATGAAAATGCCCAAATTTAATGAAAGTTTCGTACATATCTGAGGATCACGCACGTAAATTGGCAGATTTTTTTGATTTTTGTACAGGGACTACTGCCCAAATTTGTGACAGCAAGAAATCTGTTCCTGCGCAGCAATCCAAATCTAGTATTGACTTTACTATCAAAGACTTTACTTGGCACAACAATGCAATAAAATAAAGATAAGGAGAGGTTGCTACAGTAATAACAACTTCCAAGACTCAAATATAAAATAAAGTGCGAAGCAAAATAATGGGTTGTCTCCCATAAGCGCTTTTCTTTAACGCTTTTCGGCTAGGCGCGAAAGTGTGTATCAAGTATTATCAAGAGATGAAGCATTACCTCGGGCATTACGCCCACCTTTCTTATTCTTTTTCTTACCCTTTGATTTAGGGAATACATGTCTACCTCCTGGCGTAGAGGTGAATTTTAGGGTGCCTTCTCCCACATCTATGACTCGCTCCCAATAGTTTCAGCAGGGATCTTCCGAGTGTGATTTGTCCTGTTCCTACACAGTCAATAACAAGATAATCAGTGGATATTGTTCTTCCAAGAATGGTTGTATGCACACCCTCGGCTATTCCCTTAGGAATTATAACAGAGTTATCAATAAGGGTTATTCCTTCTCCCCTTCAACGAGTCCCCAAAGTGTCAAAGATTCATAAATACTCTTAGGCATAAGGCAAAATTCAGACATAATATCACAATTGGCATGAAAAGTTTCACCACCTATAACAATTTTAATAGTAGGGTCCCATATTGAAGGTTCAGAGTTCACTAAAACTTGATGAAGACGGTTACGAACATAACTATAATTTTCTTTCAAGCAAGATGCACTTGTCTCAAGAGTGTTTAATCTATTATAGATGCTAATAAGAGCTGAATCAAAGGTATTAGCTGAACTATGTGATGCAACCAATTTTTTTATGGCATTAAAAGCTTGATCACCGTCGCAATGAAGGAAATCTCCTCCCACTACAGCATCCAAGGCATATCTATAGCGAATCATAAGCCCAAAATAAAAATTACTAAGGAGTAAACTTAGAGTCATTTGAGGTTCAGCTTTACGATAAGAATCAAAAATTCTGGACCAAGCATCTTTAAAACTCTCCTCATCCCCTTGTTTAAAAGTGAAGACTAATTCCTCAGGTGAAGAAGTAACAGGTGCAGAGCTAGACATGATAACAGAAGTAAAAATGCAAGTAACTAATTTTTTTGTGTTTTCGATATAGAGAACAAGACAGTAAATAAAGTAAAGCTAGCAACAAATTTTTTTGTGTTTTGATATAATGCAGCAAAAAAAGTAGTAAATAAAGTAAAGTAAAGCAAGACAAAAACAAAGTAAAGAGATTGGAAGTGGAGACTCCCCTTGCAGCGTGTCTTGATCTCCCCGGCAACGGCGCCAGAAATTTAGCTTGACGACGCGTAAAGCACACGCCCGTTGGGAACCCCAAGTGGAAGGTGTGATGCGTACATCAGCAAGTTTCCCTCAGTAAGAAACCAAGGTTTATCGAACCAGTAGGAGTCAAGAAGCACGTTGAAGGTTGATGGCGGAGGAGTGTAGTGCGGCGCAACACCAGGGATTCCGGCGCCAACGTGGAACATGCACAACACAATCACAGAACTTTGCCCCAACGTAACAGCGAGGTTGTCAATCTCACCGGCTTGCTGTAAACAAAGGATTAGATGTATAGTGTGGATGATGATGGTTTGTTTGCGAAGAACAGTAAAGAACAATTGCAGCAGTTTGTATTTCAGATGTAAAGAATAGGACCGGGGTCCACAGATCACTAGCGGTGTCTCTCCCATAAGATAGCAGATGTTGGGTGAACAAATTACGGTTGGGCAATTGACAAATAAAGAAGGCATAACAATGCACATACATATATCATGATGAGTACTATGAGATTTAATCAAGGCATTACGACAAAGTACATAGACCGCTATCCAAGCATGCATCTATGCCTAAAAAGTCCACCTTCGAGGTTATCATCCGAACCCCTCCAGTATTAAGTTGTAAACAACGGACAATTGCATTAAGTATGGTGCGTAATGTAATCAACACAAATATCCTTAGACAAAGCATCGATGTTTTATCCCTAGTGGCAACAACACATCCAAAACCATAGAACTTTCTCGTCACCGTCCCGCATTTAATGGAGGCATGAACCCACTATCGAGCATAAATACTCCCTCTTGGAGTCACAAGTATCAACTTGGCCAGAGCCTCTACTAGCAACGGAGAGCATGCAAGAACATAAATAACATATATGATAGATTGATAATCAACTTGACATAGTATTCAATATTCATCGGATCCCAACAAACACAACATGAAGGATTACAAATAGATGATCTTGATCATGATAGGCAGCTCACAAGATCTAACATGATAGCACAATGAGGAGAAGATGACCATCTAGCTACTGCTATGGACCCATAGTCCAGGGGTGAACTACTCACACATCGATCCGGAGGCGATCATGGCGATGAAGAGACCTCCGGAGATGATTCCCCTCTCCGGCGAGGGTGCCGGAGGCGATCTCCTGAATCCCCCGAGATGGGATTGGCGGCGGCGGCGTCTCTGGAAGGTTTTCCGTATCGTGGCTCTCGGTATCGGGGGTTTCGCGATGGAGGCTTTAAGTAGGCGGAAGGGCGGAGTCGGGAGAGTCACGGGGGCCCCACACGCTAGGGCCGCGCGGGCCCCCTCTAGGCCGCGCCGCCCTAGTGTGGCGGCGCCCGTGGCCCCACTTCGTCTCCCTCCGGTCTTCGGAAGCTTCGTGGAAAAATAGGCCCCCGGGCGTTGATTTCGTCCAATTCCGAGAATATTTCTTTACTAGGATTTCTGAAACCAAAAATAGCAGAAAACAACAGAATCGGCTCTTCGGCATCTCGTCAATAGGTTAGTGCCGGAAAATGCATAATAATGACATATAATGTGTATAAAACATGTGAGTATCATCATAAAAGTAGCATGGAACATAAGAAATTATAGATACTTTTGGGACGTATCATGGTCTAGGGCTCTAGATGATCTTGGTGAAAAAGTTTGTGCCCTCTATCCTTTTATTTGTGAACTTTGCCATAGAGTGGGTCGTTTTAATTTTCAATGCTCCTCCAATGATAATTCGAACCCCATGAGTGCTGCAAATTTGTATTGTGATGATGAAATCATTCCTAATCCGCATGATGAACTTACATTATTTTTGGAGTGTGAAGAGTTATTGAGAAAAAATTCTTTGGTGGATATGAGTGCTCTTGATATTAATAGTGTCCTGCATGGGTGTCTTTCTTATTGCGTTGATAATTGCCACACAAATACTTACATACAAAATATTTTAGAAGATGACACTTTGCCAAAATATGATAGGACCGCTGTGTGTTTTGAACTTATTAATGAAAAGGAGGAATCCTCCCAAGTTTCTTCTATTATTTCTGGAAATAAATCAGGTTATGTGGAGAAGCCTCCCTTCAAGCCTCTTCCTCCTAAAGAAGGGAACGAGGAGAAGAAAAAGAAGAAGAAGAAGAAGAAGAAGGGAACGAAGAAGAAGAAGAGGGGGAATAAAAAGAAAGAGGTAACGACATATCCCCGCGTGTATGAGATAACGATAGGTAACCGTAAGTTTGTTGCTCCTAATGATTATTATGATAATGAATCTGAGTACAATGATCTTCCTATGCCCTTTACCTACATTAGTGATTATGATTTAGAAGAGCATACTACTTTTGACATTGAAAATCTCTGGGAAACTAATTCTGAAAATGATGATGTTAATAATTGCCATAATATTAATACTATCCATGTTTCTTCCCATGACGATATAGAAAGCTCTAAGCTTGGGGAAGTTTGTTTTGATAAGCATGATATTTTTAGTCCCCCAAGCATGGAGGAGAAAATTTACTTTGATGATATTTTACCTCCTATATATGATGATTACAATGATGACTATCATATTTTCAGTCCACCTACTATTGAGGAGAAAATTAATTATGATTATAATATGCCTCCTATATATGATGATTATGGTGATGAGAATAATAATGATAGCTATTTTATTGAATTTTCTCCCACTACAATTAATAGTAAAGACTATGCTTATGTGGAGAGTAATAATTTTATGCATGTGATACGTCTCAAACGTATCTATAATTTCTTATGTTTCATGCTACTTTTATGATGATACTCACATGTTTTATACACATTATATGTCATTATTATGCATTTTCCGGTACTAACCTATTGACGAGATGCCGAAGAGCCAATTTTGCTGTTTTCTGCTGTTTTTGGTTTCAGAAATCCTACAAAGGAAATATTCTCGGAATTGGACGAAATCAACGCCCAGGGTCTTATTTTTCCACGAAGCTTCCGGAAGACCGAAAGGGAAACGAAGTGGGGCGACGGGGCGCCGACCCCATAGGGCCGCGCGGCCAAGGGGGGCCCGCGCCGCCCTATGGTGTGGCCCCCCTGTCAGGCCTCCGACTTCGCCCTTCCGCCTACTTAAAGCCTTCGTCGCGAAAACCCCAATACCGAGAGCCACGATACGGAAAACCTTCCAGAGACGCCGCCGCCGCCAATCCCATCTCGGGGGATTTAGGAGATCGCCTCCGGCACCCTGCCGGAGAGGGGAATCATCTCCCGGAGGGCTCTTCATCGCCATGATCGCCTCCGGATCGTTGTGTGAGTAGTTCACCCCTGGACTATGGGTCCATAGCAGTAGCTAGATGGTTGTCTTCTCCTCATTGTGCTATCATGTTAGATCTTGTGAGATGCCTATCATGATCAAGATCGTCTATCTGTAATGCTACATGTTGTGTTTGTTGGGATCCGATGAATATTGAATACTATGTCAAGTTGATTATCAATCTATCATATATGTTGTTTATGTTCTTGCATGCTCTCTCGTTGCTAGTAGAGGCTCGGCCAAGTTGATACTTGTGACTCCAAGAGGAAGTATTTATGCTCGATAGTGGGTTCATGCCTCCATTGAATCTGGGACGGTGACGTGAAAGTTCTAAGGTTGTGGATGTGTTGTTGCCACTAGGGATAAAACATCAATGCTTTGTCTAAGGATATTTGTGTTGATTACATTACGCACCATACTTAATGCAATTGTCCGTTGTTTGCAACTTAATACCGGAAGGGGTTCGGATGATAACCCGAAGGTGGACTTTTTAGGCATAGATGCATGCTCGGATAGCGGTCTATGTACTTTGTCGTAATGCCCCGATTAAATCTCATAGTACTCATCATGATATATGTATGTGCATTGTTATGCCTTCTTTATTTGTCAATTGCCCAACTGTAATTTGTTCACCCAACATGCATTTATCTTATGGGAGAGACACCACTAGTGAACTGTGGACCCCGGTCCATTCTTTACATCCTAAATACAATCTACTGCAATACTTGTTCTTTACTGTTCTTCGCAAACAATCATCATCTTCCACACTATACATCTAATCCTTTGTTTTCAGCAAGCCGGTGAGATTGACAACCTCACTGTTACGTTGGGGCAAAGTACTTTGATTGTGTTGTGCAGGTTCCACGTTGGCGCCGGAATCCCTGGTGTTGCGCCGCACTACACTCCGCCACCAACAACCTTCACGTGTTCCTTGACTCCTACTGGTTCGATAACCTTGGTTTCTTACTGAGGGAAAACTTGCTGCTGTACGCATCACACCTTCCTCTTGGGGTTCCCAACGGACGTGTGTCTTGCACGCTATCAGCATGTAGCTCATGATAAGAATGTTTCATGTGATAGTTATATTGTTGAGTTTGTTCATGATGCTACTGAAAGTTATTATGAGAGATGGAAACATGGTTATATGCATCTTAATAATATTAAGTTTCCCCTCTTTATGTTGAGAATCCTGAAGTTGTGCTTGTGTTGCCTTTCTATGCTTGTTGCATTATGCTTACATGACTTGTTTATTTACAAGATTCATTTTCATAGGAAGTGGGTTAGACTTAAAAGAGTTTCTTATTTACTTTTGATGCTCTCTTTGCTTCAACTCTCATCCTTATGTGAACATCATTAAAATTACTGAGCCCATCTTAATGGCTATAAAGAAAAGCGCTTATGAGAGACAACCCATTATTTTATTTCCGCAATTTTTGTTTTATATTTGTATCTTGGAAGTTCTTACTACTGTAACAACTTCTCCTTATCTTTACTTTATTGCATTGTTGTGCCAAGTAAAGTCTTTGATTGTAAGGTTGATACTAGATTTGGATTTCTGCGTAGAAACATATTTCTTGCTGTCACGAATTTGAGTAGAACTCTCTGTAGGAAACTCAGAAAAATCTGCGAAAATTCATGAGTGATCCTCAGATATGTACGCAACTTTCATTCAATTTGAGCTTCTTCATCTGAGCACGTTAAGTGCCTCTGAAAAATTCGTCTTTACGGACTGTTCTGTTCTGACAGATTCTGCATTTTATTTCACATTGCCTCTTTTACTGTGTTGAGTGGATTTCTTTGTTCCATTAACTTTCAGTATCTTTGGGTAATGTCCATAAGTGTTAGGAATGATTGTGTACACCATACCTACCTACTATGTGGTATTTCTCTGCCATTCCAAAGTAAATTGCTTGAGTGCTACCTTTAAAATTTCATTCCTTGTCTTTGCAATATATAGCTCATGGGAAAATAGCCTTAAAAATTATTGTGGTAAAGAATATGTAGCTTATGTATCTTATTTCTTATAAGTTGCTTGTTGAGCGGTAACCATGTTTCTAGGGACGCCATCAACTGTTACACCTTTGTTGAATATCATGTGAGATGCTATGCATGTTCGTCTTGTCTGAAGTAAGGGTGATTTATCATGATTAAATAGTTTGAGTATGCATATTGTTAGAGAAGAACATTGGGCCGCCAACCAAAGCCATGTATCATGGTGGAAGTTTCAGTCTGGACATTAATCTTCAATCTCTTATAAGAATATTATCTGTTGTTGAATGCTTAAGCATTAAACAGGAGTCTATTATCTGTTTTCTATGTTGTCCCGGTACGGATGTCCTCAAGTTGAGATCTATCAAAAACGAGAAATCAAATGCGATATTTCTCCTTGGACCTTTGTACAGGTGGCATATAGGTACCCCTTTGTGACACTTGGTTGAAACATATGTAATACAATGATAATCCATGGAAATCCAAGCTAATTAGGACAAGGTGCGAGCACTATTGGTATTCGATGCATGAGGCTTGCAACTTATAGGATGTTTTATGCAAACACATATGAATTATTACTACCGTTGACAAAATTGTTTCCATGTTTTCAAAATAAAAAGCTCTAGCACAAGAGTAATCCCTGCTTCCCTCTGCGAAGGGCCTTTCTTTTACTTTATGTTGAGTCAGTTTACCTACTTCTTTCTATCTTAGAAGCAAACACTTAAGTCAATTGTGTGCATTGATTCTTACATACTTGCTTATTTGCATTCATCATATTACTTTGTGTTAACAATTATCCATCAGATATACATGTTGAAGTTGAAAGCAACAACTGAAACTTATTTCTTCCTTTGTGTTGCTTCAAAACCTTCTATGCTTTATGAGTTAACTCTTATGCAAGACTTATTGATGCTTGTCTTCAAAGTACTATTCATGAAAAGTCTTTGCTATATGATCAGTTGTTTAGTCATTATCTTTACCATTGCTTTGAATCACTTCATACTTCAGAAATTATCCTTGTTATCGTTTACCTACTCGAGGGCGAGTAGGAACTAAGCTTGGGGATGCTTGATACGTTTCCAACGTATCTATAATTTCTTATGTTCCATGCTAGTTTTATGAAAATATCTACATGTTTTATCCATACTTTATAGGGATTTCTATTTTCGTGCCCTCGGGTCCTTAGTTGTGCTCAGTTTTCCCCAGCTCCTTAGTTTTTCCTCAGTTTTCCCCAAGACCTTGTCCGAAACCCGCAGAAGGAGCTCGGACGGAAGGAATCCGTTAAGTTGGTCGTTCCGTGCTGACGAGTGGGGTCGTGTCGTTTGTGGGGCCGCGTCGTGTGGGGCTGGTAGGAAAGAACCGCGTGGGACAGGACGAGACCATGTTTGTGTGGCCGTAGCGTGTGGGGCCGTAGCGTGTGGAGCCGTAGCGTGTGGAGCCGTGTGGGTCCGGGACGTGGGCACGAGTGGTTTCTGTCTCTTTCGCCCAGATTAGCAGTTTTCAATGTACCTTTTTCCTCTCTCTCGCTCGATCTCATTCATATTTGATAGCCCAAATTGGTACTCCCTCCGTCCCAGTTCGCAAGGCAAATTCCCAAAAAATATTTGTCCCAAAATCCCTCACCTCCTAGGCACATTTTGCATTTAATGTGGGAGTAAACTAATTCATTTTTGCATGAAAACACTCCTCTTTTCATCTCTCACCACGCACTAGTACTCCATGCATGTGAAACCACCGCGCACTATTACTCCATGCATGTGAAAGGCAAAGTTTTTGCATGTTTTAACGTGCAAATTTAGAGCCAATGAGAATTCACCTTGGGCCAAGATATTTGAAAACTTTGCCTTACGAACTGGGACGGAGGGAGTAGCAAATCTAGAGCAGCTTCTCCTTCTATTTTTTAACGATATTCATTTCTTTATGCCTTCGTTTTTACCCAATCAGGTAGGAAATCTAGGGCACAAATCCAGAAAAAATATAGGATAAGCTGCATACATCAGCCAACATAGCATAGATATATTCACGACAGATCCAACAGTAGTACCGATAGAACCCTACAACATAAGCTACATTTTACATGAATTTAAGCTGCTCTACGTATAGAGCGAGTCACATACGAGAGAGTGCGAGTAGGCATGTTCAACGCCTCCGGGTTGCGCTCGTGACTCGCCTGGAGGTTGCGCAGGTGAATCCCAAGTGCTTTGTGTTTGGCCATGAACGCATGCACGTTAACCGTCGTTCCAACTCTAGCGCCGCATCTGCCAATGGATTCAGCATGGTTCACCAGTGCGGTTGAAGTCGGTGGCGCGGAGCTTCCTGTTGCGTAAGGGGCACTTGTAAATGCCTCGAGCAAAGGGGCCATCCTAATGGCCGGACTGGAGCCTCCCGAGGACGTGACGAGTCTTGGTGTGGAAGGACTCGTCGTCGCCGTCGACGTCGCTGCTCGCACCTGTCACGTAGCACCAAAGATCGTGCAAAAAACACGGAGTCAATTGCAACGATGATGGAACAGAGAGTGAACAAAGATCATGCATGATAATATGGGCTCGAAAAAAGAGGTAGCCTCAGTTACATTGGACACACTTATATCCAGGATTTGAGTGAGTAAACCAAAGATCATGCACAACAAATTTGAACACACCAATTGTTTACCGACCAAACCCTGAATCAATTTGTGCCCAAATATTCATCATCATCGGCACAAATCTTAAACAAAAGCAAATCACAAGCACTAATAACGCAAGATCTAACACAAAAGGATTGAACTAGGAACAGACGCACCCTAATAACGCTAGATCTAACACAAATGGATTGAACTAGGAACAAACGAACCCTAATAACGCTAGATCTAACACAAAAGGATTGAAATGGGATAAGAACAAGGGAGCAAAGGGTTACCTCCGGCTCGTCGTCGACGATGCTGGTGTCGTAGGGGTTCTCCGGCGCGTCGTACGACACTGGTTCGTATGGGTCCCAAGCGACGGGGGCCTGGACGGTGGCGGCGGCCGATGCGCCGGCGGCTGATGCGCCGGCTGCTACGTTGGAAGCAGCGACAGGGGCCTGGATGGGGGCAGCGGCCGATGCGCCGGCGGCTGATGCGCCGACAATGGGCATCTCATTCTTCTCCATCGCCGGCGGTTTTCTTCGGGGTTTTTCTTCGGTTGTGGAGAAGATGATGGGACAGGAGAGGCGGTTGCAGTGAGAAGGTGCGTCGAGGGAGAGGAAAAGGGCTCTATAAAGACGAAGGTGGCGTGTACCGCAACACGCGTCTGCTATGCACGGCTGCAGCATGCACCGCGACACGAGTCTAACCCTGGGACATTTGGTGTACTCAGTTATAACCTCGGGCCTTATACAAAATTTTATCTCGTACTCGGTTTTCCCTCGAGTACTTAGACCGGCAAGTGCAATATACTCAGTTTTACCCTCAAGTAGCTAGTCAACGGAGAGTCAACAAATGAGATCAACATATCTAATTGAGGCATTTCATGCGCAAAAAAATCAAAAAATAAAAACATAGTGGCACCTACTCATGGAGTCTTCCTACGCAACCTGCCACCAAGAAAACCTTAACAAACATATATAAATCAAGTTTTACCACAAATTGCCACTTCTCGGAATCACTAGTGTAGCTATGAAGATGCATGGTTTTCCACTCAAACCCCTTTGCAAAACATCTTCCCCAAAAACATAGTTTGTCTAAATGATGCCATAATTGTCACACTCATGTATATTTGAATTGCAAATAATTTGATGTAGCCCAATATGAATTATATTGTACAAAACACGCATTTTTCATTTTGTAATTCTTTTTGTTTGAATCCCTTAGTCTATTTACTATTTATGTGCCCTTGGATTGTTAGTACTACTCAGTTTTGCCCTCAAGTTCTGTCACAAATGCTCTCAGAAGCCCAAACTTATCATGATTGGTTGAGCCGTTGTCACACGGATCGACTCCACGAACCGTTGATCAACTGATCTAACAGGCAGTATACCCCTCCCCGTCTCTTCGTGGCCACCCCTCTCTCTCTCTTCGTGGCCACCCCTCTCTCTCTCTGTCGGTGGATGCATTATTGTCACCCCTCTAACAATTATCAACTATCTTTCGGTTTCCTTTTTCTTTTAGGGGATATAGTTTTGACATATAGTTTCGGTAATTTGAAACGGCCCAAAAGTGGTATAATTTCGGTATAAACATGAGGCATACATATTTGCGGATTTCGGTGAATGCATTATTGTCACCGCTCTAACAATTATCAACCATCTTTCGCTTTCCTTTTTCTTTTAGGGGATATAGTTTTGGCATATAGTTTCGGTAATTTGAAACGACCCAAAAGTGGTATAATTTCGGTATAAACATGAGGCATACATATTTGCGGATTTCGGTGAATGCATTATTGTCACCGCTCTAACAATTATCAACCATCTTTCGCTTTCCTTTTTCTTTTAGGGGATATAGTTTTGGCATATAGTTTCGGTAATTTGAAACGGCCCAAAAGTGGTATAATTTCGGTATAAACATGAGGCATACAAATTTGCGGATTTCGGTGAATGCATTATTGTCACCCCTCTAACAATTATCAACTATCTTTCGCTTTCCTTTTTCTTTTAGGGGATCCCATATAGTTTTGGCGTTTTAGTAATTTGAAACGGCCCAAAAGTGGTATAATTATCAACTTTTTTTAGCATTCCAATATAGTTGGTAATTTCGGTGAATGCACACACTAACTATGAAAACAACTACAAGTACATGTAACTGAATAATGAATTTGTAACAAGGTATCCCTTGTAACAACTTCTAGCGCCTGGTGAGCAATGATAAGAATCCGATCGCAATTATACAACGAAAAAACAACTAGCCATCGGATTAGCTTGCTTCTTCAACTCGATCAGCTGCCTTAGCTGCTTGTTCATTTTCTTCAGTTCTCCCTTCACTTCCTCCGAGTCCTACATTGGGAGCATTAGGCATAATCGGAACGGCTCCTCTCTCCGCCGCCTTCTCTACAACAAGTCCCCCCCTCCCAAATTGCGCTCCCCAATAGCGCCAATTGATTCCTGCAATTGAAGCCTCCGAACGTACACATCGATCCACTCGAAATGCCTGCATTTCTTCAGGATCTGAAAACAACAACGGGAACCCTAAATCCCAAATTCGAGGGAATAGCAAGAAAATAGAGAGAAAACAGAGAAATTGGAGCGAGATCTAACCTTATCCCCCTCTCTATATGGCAAGCTCTCGCATGCAAGGAACTCACGTCCACGGTTGCCATTCTCGTCCGTCTTACAGATCGACCGCTTCAGAGGCTCCTGGCGTGGGCAGTCAGGGCATCTTGTCAAAGGCACGGGTCCATACTGCGACCATGAAGAACGGGAGGTCGAATAGAAACTAGACATCACCCGCCTGCCGGAGAAGGGCTGCCGCTGGCGGAGAAGAAGAACAATGGGGCGCGGGGAAAGAAAGGGGAAGCAATGGCACGGGCACGGGCTGGCTCGGGCTCCCATTTTGCAAGCTGTGGGTCCGGCGCACTAACGTGGACAAGTTGTGGGTCCCATGATGATCCGGATAAGTGAAGACGTGTCCACCGCGGGGCACCAACAGCGGCCCCACTTGCCGGCACCAACCAACGTCAACTAAACGGGATTCCTTCCGTCCGAGCTCCTTCTGCGGGTTTCAGACAAGGTCTTGGGGAAAACTGAGGAAAAACTAAGGGGCTGGGGAAAACTGAGCACAACTAAGGACCCGAGGGCACGAAAATAGAAATCCCTACTTTATATCGTTTTGATGCATTTTCCGGAACTAACCTATTAACAAGATGCCACAGTGCCAGTTTCTGTTTATTATGTCTGTTTATTGCAGAAAAGGCCCAAAAACCAAAGTGCTCGGAAAAATTCAGAAAAATCACAGAAATTCTATTTCGCCAGAAGACTCATGGAGCCGGAAGGGCCGGGCCGGAGGAGGCCCAGGGCCTCCTCCCCATCAGCCAGCGCGGCCAGGAGGGGGGCCGCCCCACCCTATGGTGTGGGCCCCTCGGGACTCCACCGACGCTGCCCTTTCGCCTATATAATCCCTCGCGACGTGAAAACCCTATATCAATCAATCATACTCTAGAAAGACTCCAGGGGCGCCGCCGCCATCGCGAAACTCCGTTTCGGGGGACAGAAGTCACTGTTCCGGCACGACTCCGGGACGGGGAATTGCCCCCGGAGTCATCTCCATCGACTCCATCGCCATCTTCATCGCCGTTGATGTCTCCCATGATGAGGAGGGAGTAGTTCTCCCCCGGGGCTGAGGGCTCTACCGGTGGCTATGTGGTTCATCTCTCTCTCCCATGGTGTGATCTTTATGTGATCATGAGCTTTGTAATCTAGTTGATTATGTAGATGTTACTCTTGTCTATTATGCACTCTAGAGGTTACTTTAATATGAACTCCGGATTCACTCTCCACGGTGTGACGGTGACAGTGTGTGCATCGTGTGTGATTCCTTTATGAAGTTGTGGAGCTTATTTACTCCGGCTTGAGGGTGCTCTTGTAGCCCTACACAATGAATGGTGTTTGTTATGCAACAAGAGAGTGTTTAAGAGTAGCATTTATTTATTCAGTTATGTGATCATTGTTGAGAGTGTCCACTAGTGAAAGTATGATCCCTAGGCCTTGTTTCTAATTAAATGTTAAGATTAATTTTCTTTATCATATTTGCATTAACTTAAATAGTAGTGGTAATTCATAAACCCTAAATTGCATATTACAATTTCCTATTTTCTATAAATAGTAATAACTCAAGAAAATATTATAAGCCAATATTATTTTGGTAATTCAAAACTTATTTACTTAAACATCTTTAGTTAACAAGTCATTAATTAAAACCTAACCATAATTAGGAAACCTGCATTTCTAATTAAACCCTAACTAGTAATTATTTTAATTCTTAAACCTCTAACAATTAATAGCATGTTAAAATTATTAATAACTTTATTTCAAGTACTTAATCACATTAATTCTAGTACCAAATATTACTTTAAGAATTGGATCATAATTTAGAAACCCTAGTTTTATTATAAGTTAGAATCTGGATCCCATTATTTTATGTGATCATTTGAAAATGCTTTAACCCTAAAAACCTAGTTGCTTATCACATGTGATCATGTGAATTTCACCTTACCTAGGGAACCATATTATGTGACCAATGAATGCATGCTTCTGATCCACTAGCATAAACCAATTCACATGAGATATCATTCCATGTCTTTATTTTTGAATAAACTTTGTATAACCAATTAGTGCCACCTAGATATAAACCCTAACTTGTTAATTGGATTAGTACATTGATCACAACTCCTATATACTATACCATGAGGATCAACCTCAACCATTAAACCCTAGTAGAACTATAATGATGAACCCTAAGTACCAATCTTGTGTAGCAATTCACAACCCATGCTCCTATTCCACTAAACCCTACTTAGGAAATGATAAGCCACTTAGCTTAGAAACCATTAGAGATTATTTAGTAAAGTAAATATGAAGCCATAGTAAACCTAATAGCAAACCTATGGAACCATCTTAATAACCATCCTTTGATATAATGTATATGGGAAACCATGGTAACAACCCTACCAATACTTGCTACATATGAACCCATTCCACTTAAAGAACCCAACTAGTTTGTATTAGTAAAACTAAATGAAACCAATAGTAAACCCTAGAAGCCATAGCTCCTATTTAAAGTAGTCCTTATTCTTATTAACCTCGTTTCTTCAAAAGTTATTCTTTTGAAGTGCAACTCATCAACCAAACCATAGAAACCCAAAGTTCTTATTTGAAATACTTATTAAATCTTAATCAACATGTTCTTCAAAAGTTATTCTTTTGAAGTATAATATAAGTAATCATCAAATCATGTCCTGTAGAACTTAAAATTGACAACCGCTTCTTTACATTTTATTCCACTACTATCCTTTGTGTGTATGCTTGTTATGTTGCATCATATTACTTGCTTATGATCTTACTATCACCAACCTTAATAAGAACCTTGTTTGAGAACCATCCTAAAAGTGCAACACACCCTAAAGAAATATTTACAACTTATCAAACCTAAATCATCGAGGTTAGGTTACGCGTGGGACGATTGCATCTCATACTATGCATTATAGCATCTTTGCCAGTTCTTTAAACATTGTCCTTACCGAACGATGATGGTATTTCAGCATTTGGAGTTCTCACGTATCGAAGCTTTTGCCCGCATAATCTTGGCAGATCAAGAAAGGCAAGTTCATCGCTTGCTCATGTCATTTGATTATTTTTATCAAATTATATGCAAAGTACTATATCTTATCACTCATGCATTGAAAAGCAAAGTATTATTTTACAATTATGAATATGACTATGTGGTGGGCAATGGAACCATGGTATGTGTTGATATGGTGGAGGTTCCATTGCATGGGTACTACTCATCTAGGACTAAGTACCAATGCCATCCAGTGATTCTAGCGCCGTACATATCGCGTTGACCATAAGATCTATAATGGCTCTGGGGAAGTCAGATGTATCTTTTCCCTTCTGCACGCCAACGGATTGGTAGAGCCGCGGGGTGTTGGAGGCACTGCCGTAGGTTGGGATAGCCTTTTAAATCCCCATCCGTGTGTGATGTCGGGCCTCTACGATCTATGATGGATTGTCCAAAGTGCACCGTGAGTAAAGCCGTATTATCTGGGAGAAGTCTACTGCGGGGGTGTACGGTGACAAAAGGGTGGGTTTG